>NW_007726184.1:1192695-1237067 GCF_000696425.1 Galeopterus variegatus | reverse complement strand
GAAAAAGAAATACCACATGTTCTCACTTATTGGTGGGAGCTAAAAATAAATTAATTAATTCCCTCACATACACACACAAAAAAGAAATCCGGGTGGGGGGGGGAGAAGAAGATATAACAACTACAATCTTTTGAAGTTGTTACAACAAGCAAACGGAAAGGACATTCTTGGGTGGGAGGGGGGAGAGGGAGGAGGGAGGGAGGTTTCGGTGATGGGCCATAATAACCAACTACATTGTATATTGACAAAATAAAAATTAAAAAAAAAAAAAAAGAAAGTAAAGGTCAGGTGTCATAGGAACTTGAAGGACAGTACAGAAGATTCAAACTAGTAAGTCATTGAGAGGTCACTAAGAGATTGCTGCACAGCACTAAAGCCGCAGTGGAGACTGACACCCTAAATGTGGCTCAGCCTCACAGACTTCATCCTGGCAGCACTGGAAACAGATGGTGGGTGGACCAGGGTGGGGCGTAGCCACACAGCCACAGCAAAGGCCCAGGTAGCAGGGGAGTTTCCATGGTACTGAGGGCAACATTGACGTGACCGTGGGCCACCATAAGTACTAGAGGTCAGCTCTGGGATTAGCCTGGGAGGAGCGTGAGTGACTGGGAGGATCAGGTGTAGCAAAGAGTGGGCTCCGTGATGGAGCAAGAGGGATCACAGAAAAGGAGACTGGCCAGGGATGTGGGGCAGCTGAGTTCAGCATCAGCAGTGGCAGCAATGCTGTACAATGATGTGTGCTGACAGGTCCAGCCACACCCCCCTCATGGTGATACCACTGTGCAGTTCAGGAGGCTGAGTCACACGTGGCATCAACGTGGATGGTGGTCGTGGTGCAACCTGACTCAGGTTAAAGGCAAATTTGGGACATACTGTTTCACAGGGGAGGTCATAAACATATGGTGCCCATCACTGTGTTAAGGGGGAGAGGATGACAATAGAAATAGCTCCCAAGAAGTTCAAATATTTCTTAAATAATGATAAATGCAAATTGAGGAACTAAGCGGGAGGGGGAAAAAAGAGTTTTGGGTTTGTCTCTAATTCTGAACCTCAAAAATGAACTTAAGTTCCAACCAAGTGGAGCTGTTCTGCTGGCCTCTTGTGCTAGTTACTAACTTCCTCAACCTCCCTGCTCTTCCTTAAGAGTCCACCTGGAGCACAAGGTAGGAGGTGCACCTCACTAGAATAACAAGGTGGAGAAAGCCAGAAGTCTTCTGAGCAAGGTGCATGCGCCGCTGGGGTCTGGAGAAGCTGGGGGCTGCACTGCTCCGAGGACTCCTGGATCATCAGCAGCAGGAAGCATTCGCCGCGGGTTGAACAGCCCAGGGTGCGGAGTGGTACCTGGGCTCCCTTGCTCACTGCCCCACACAGTCGGAGCAGCTTGTGAACCCTGCACCAGGGTTACCTCCTAGGAGTCGAAGGGCTGCCGGGCAGAGTCCCTATTTTCCTGTCAGGGGGCCCTACAGTTAGCTCCTGCACAAGGGGAGTGTGGAAGAGTCAGGCGTACAGACATTACCAAGAGTTCTGACCTCCGCTCTCCGGGGCCTGGAGTCTTCCTTGTCTCCAGACAAGTGCTGCTTGACATAGCCTCCCCTTCTTAAGTGCTGGAGCCATGTGGCACTTAGCGTTTCCACTGACAGCCTATGAAATGTGCCAGTCTTAAAAAGGGGAGAACATTTCGGACCCAGCGAACATAAAATTATGCTCACAGCACAGCAAAATTAGTCTCCAAGTGTGGCGTCCACTCTCACACACCAGGGCTTGTAATTACAGGGGCAAGAGGGTCTTGCTTGTTCCTCTGTTCAGAGTGTGCCAGCTGTCAGGAAAGGACCCAGGGTTGGTACCATGCTTCAGCTAGGCCCTCATCACACCATCTCCCAGCCCCAACCCTCTCCTGTGCCCACGTCCCAGAGTCATTTCCGTGGGAGACGTGAACATTCAGATTTAGGGTCCCCATATGGGAGTTTTTTAGAACCCGCTTTTGCATGTGACCCACCTGAACTGAGAGTGAGAGAAAGCCTGACAGAGAAGGGCAAGCTGTCTGCATCGGAGGGCACCCAGACAGGACTGTTGGGACATTTCTGAAAGAAGGCCTGGGGCCAGCCAGACTTTAGAGAGACTGACCAGGCTGAAGGCTGTGGTCGCTCACTGTAGCTTATGTTTACGACAAGGAGAGGCAGTTGCCTGAGAGCAGGCCTGGTGAGGACGCAGACAGCGTCAAGCTCAAGCCAGCCCAGCTGGAGAAGAGAGCCCCGGGTTCCCATCACCCAGTTAGCAGCTGGAAAACATTTGCTTCCCCATTAAACTGCGGCTCCAAATGAAGACGCTGCCCTTGGCTCCTGTCCCCCCCTCCCCCCAACGCTTGGTTACCATGTGATTAAGCCATACAGCCCTAGTGGGCAGTCTCAGGGGTGGGAAAAGGTTATTAGCTAACGGTTCCGAGTAGTAAAGACACTTGGCTCTGATTCTCAGTGCCCTGGAGATATAATTATCTCATGCACGATGGCTTTGCCACCTGTCATATCTTCTGGTTTAATTTTTTTTAATAAAAAGTAAGAGAGGGGGGTGTTTTCTTGCTATGCGACACAGCTCGCTTTGGCTGGGACAGCCCTGGCGAGCAGCAACCGCCCCCAACCCTCCTCCTGTTTCCTCCTCGCCTGTCCACCACCATTTCCATCCCTCTGTCTGTCTCTAACTTGTTTTCTGTCTCTCTGCTTGTCCATTTGAGCATTGTCACTCCACCGACCAGCACTCCAGTGTTCCCTCCCTTCTTGCAACACTAAAGCAAAGCTGACACAGGCCTTTAAATGTCTTGTCTCAAGTGCTTACACTCTCCCTGTCCCTCTCTCTGGCTCACCCCCATCTCCTCCACGTTTCTCTTTTACAGTCTCCCTCCGACCCTCCTCCCAGCCCCCCTGGACTCCTTTCTATGTGGACGAGGTGGTCTCAGGGCCTCCCTGGAGGCTCTGCCTCTCCGTGGAACCTCCCCTCCCTGTGCGATGACACGGAGGGCAATCCCAGCACATCTGCCTCAAGCTTCTGCACAGAAGTCCCCTAGTCCTCAGGGCTGCACAAAACCGTCTGCACCCTGGATTTCTCTTCAGAGCCCATGGCTGCTTCTTGGGCCAGGACCATGCTGGCCTGTTTCCAGCCACTGCATGCAGCTTGTCTTCACTTCGTAACCCAGCTTTGGGCAGGCTCCTGGCAGGTGGCAGTGAGGTCCACACACACGTGTTCCTGCCTGAGATCTTTCTGCAGGTGGAGTCCTGCTAGAGTCCTTTCCTTGGCTGTGTCTTTGCTCAAGATGCAGCTCTTCCTAACTTGTTCCTAACCTACCTCGTGGGACTCACTGGGCAGACCCTGGTTGTCTGAGGACAGGGTGCTCTCCCTCTCCAGACAGGATTGTCCATCCTTAGGATACTAGATTTGTAGATGTCAGCTGGGCCGGCCCTCAATCTCCACATTCAAATACACGAATAGTGTTCTTTCTCTCCAAAGTTTTTCTAATTTACACAGCACATCCTTTCAGTGCCAACATACAGTTACCAGGAGAACATCAAACTTCTCTGGGATTGTTGAGCATCTTTTAAAATGGAAGAAAGTGTGTGTATGTCCTTTGGTGACAAATCTTTTTTCTCTTCCAGCCACCAGATCTCCAAATCGAAGTTCAGGTGAGTGAGACGCATATCCTCTTCCTTCCTCCTGCCCACCAGCTCTGTCCTCAGCTACCCTTTTGCGTGGACCAAGGTAATACCTACTAGTTGGGGATAGAGCAAGGGGTGTTCCTCTAAGGGGACAATTGCTTCCTCTTGAATGGCTATGAAGAAGAGGCCTGTGGATCAGGCCAGTAATTCAAGGGTTGACATCTGTTCAGTTGTCTTGGACTGTCAGTCTTTTTGGCAGCTCTGTCCTTAGGAAGTTTCAACCAAATGTGTTTCCCTCCCTTATAAGATGAAGTTCAGTTAAAATAAACATAAAGTGAACACTTGCTACTATCTTGACCTTGCTACTTCTTGTTTATGGAACATGATGAGACATGAACTTCGAGGATTATGGAAAGCACAGGATTAAGACTGCTCGTGTCACTACTCTGTGACAATGTCAGAGCCTTCCAGAGGACCTTCTAGCCTCACCTGCTGCACTCCTCTGCAAACCCTTTGTTCAATTATGTGGAACTTCTTGCAGCTATCCGCATGTTCTCTGTCCTCTTACACAGTGAGGCCTTTCCTCCACCTAAATCACCATGTTCCCCGTCTTCATCTGGACTTTGTTAAGAACCTCAAATGGTACTGAGGCTGTGACACTTTCCACACACTCCCCAGGGGGATGCTCTCATCTCCCCCATTCCCATAGAGCTCTGCCAATACCTCTGTCACAACACAAGTCATGTCACACTCGAATTACAAGCTCCCATAGGCTCTGTCTGCATGCCTCACAGGTACTGTTTTTGGAGAGTCTAGCTCTTGCCTGTGCAGTAGGCTGACTATACCTGTGTGCTGAGTGGATGGATGGATGGATGGATGGATACGTAGAGTGGGAATGTTAATTTACTCCCACAAATATTATACGAGCCAAAAAATATTGGTTGTTTATTTTTCATAATTGATCTTCCCTTGCCTCACCTACTGTGTAACAGGAGCATAAATACCACTATATTTTAGTCCAGCTAAGTAAAGGTAGCTCAGTGCTGTATTTTAAGTAATCCTTAAAGGTACAATACGTAGTCTCTCAGATTTCCTTTCCCCAGCTCCTCTCTAGGGTGGATCTACATGCACAGGAGTAGGGACTTCAAGATCCCAAGAGACAGGGCTTGGTGGGGTCAGGTCCTAGAACCCTCATGAGTGCTCTGGACCCTTGCCTGTCTCTGCTGCATCGTGGCTAGTCTGTACTGCCCTGAACTGCTCCCTGCTGAGGTGCAATGGGTCTACCTGGTTTGGTCGTCCACCACTGGACTTGAAGTCTCCACCTTTGTTCTCTGACCCACACGATCTGACTGAGCTCTTATTACATGAAAGAGAGCTCTAGAAATATAAAAACTTCTCTGTCAATAATGTTTTGATCTTTCTGATTTATCTCCAGCATCTGGAAAAGTTAATGTCTGGTCCATAAGGACCTAATATGTGCTGAGTGAAGGAGGGAGTGAATGAATGAATGAATGGTCTTACCACATTAAGACGATAGACTTGACACAGATTCAAACAAAATAGCCAATTTGACAGCCAGAGCTGAGAAAGCCTGTTGTGCTCAACAGTTACAAAACCCCCACACAATAAGAGTAAAGAGATTTGGAAATATCTCCAAAATATCATTCTCATTGCATGCAAATGAGTGAATCATGAATGAATGAACGCATGAGCATGACCTGGAGGATAGAAGAGAAAATGACATCTCTGTATGGACTCTCTCAAGTTAGAGATTACTCAGAACACTCTGGAAACATTTTTTATTCAGCCATCTATGGTGTAACCCATGCTTTTGAAAAATAGGGAAAGAGCAGTGTGCCCATAAGCCTCTGGAGCTGCTAGGCTCTGAGGCTTTGCTCAGCCCGCTGCGTGCCAGCCGTCTGGCCTGTCATTGCCTCTGGGAAGGGTACTCTCTCTGCAGCCACCTCTCAAGATGCAACAGGAATGGGGAGAGCAGCCTTTGTAGTCCCAGAAGGCTTATCACCGGTGGGTTGGCACTACCATTAAACCCCTTGTCAGGTTTAATGGATCCTAAGGCCTCAGGAGGCCCGAGTCACAGGGCCATGTAGGGTCAAGTCAGAACTCAGGCCCACAGTATCATCCTAGTGACCAGGTGCTGCCCAGGAGTATGCAGCCCTCCTCCTGCAGAGATGATGCACCTTGGTCGCAGAGTGGGTAGCTCTAGAGCAGTGCTGCCAAGTAGAAATATAATGCAAGCCACATAGGAGCTTTTAAGATTTTTCCAGTAAAAAACGTAAAAAGAAACAAAAGGAATTAATATATTTTATTTAACCCAGTATATATGTAAAACATTATTTCAGCATGTGATTTATATAAAAAAAATATTAATGTTATTTTACCTTCCTTATTTTGAGCTAAGCCTTTGAAACCCAGTGTGTGTTTTACACTTCCTACACGTCTCAGTTTGTACTGACCACATTTCAAGTGCATGATAGCCACATGAGCTTGCGGCTACCCCACGGGACAGTGCTGCCCTAGAGGTTCTGAACAGTTGTCACAGCAGCTGTCCAGTCTAGATTCTACAGCCCACTGACGGTGTTTGTTTAGGAATGTGAAAGACTGGCAATAGATTGAAAATGCCAGCAAAATTATCTGAAGTGAACCTCATGGGGTTCTAAAATTAGGAGAATTATCTTGCCCAGTCTTCAGTAAAATATGCTTCCATTGTTCCCTTTACTTCTGCCAAGGTACAAGGCACAAATCAAAATTTTCCCTAATCTCTAATAGTCCATTTTAAAGTTACCTATTTATAAAAGAATTAAACTTAATGATTTTCTGTGCTCTTTATTCTTAGTTCTGTTAAAAGAAAGCCAGAAACTTACTCTGGCCACCAGAAAGAGCCTAAAGTGTCCATCATTTTGATGTTGTGTACTATCATAGATGCCTGCCAGTAATTACGTGCCAATCAAACTATTTTAGGAGTACTGCCCTCTTCCCACCCCAGAAGAGGTCTGGGGATCTTAAGCCTTGTCTTCCACTAGGAATTGGTAAGTCTATAGAATTTGTCTCTGCTACTCACCCAACCTGCCAGCCAAGTGTTCTTATTGTGTGAGATGGTCTGTGCTAAGCACGATAGGTCTATAAAAAGTCTAAGACACAGTCCCTTTCCCTCATGGGTTGTATGATCTCATTGTAGAAGCAAGAATCAAAAAAATAAAAGATAACTGACAATACGAGGAAATGGTACGTCATTTCCTGTGGGAAACTTTCCTGGCTCCTCCATGACTGGCTAAGATGCCTTTTTAGGTCCTCCTCCAGCACTAAGCTGAGCCCCCCAGCCCTCGCCCTCTCTATTGTGACTGCTCGTATCCCTATATAGGTTTTACACAGACCAGAACTGTGTCTGTCTTGTTAACTGTTAGTGTCTAGCACCTGGCCCATGGTGGCATCTAGTATTTCTTGGGCGCGTAACTGAAATGAGTGCTGCGGACAAGCACTGCAGGAGTTCCGAGGCTGTGGGACCAGAAAAACATATCTTGGAGAAGCTAGGCCTCGACGTGAGCCTTAAAGGATGGCTCGGACAGAGAAGATGGAGACAGGGTGGAGGTCCTGGTAGTTGGAAGGACATTCTGTGTAGCTGAAAAGACAGAAGCAAGGCCTGTACTGGAGGAGGGTCAGGTGGCATCAGGGCGAGTGAGCAGAACTTTCATGGAAATGCAGTGATGCAGAAGTTCAGAGAAGTGGAGCAGACACACTCATATCCACGCTCCACTCCCTCGTCTACATGTGGAAGGTTCTATTTCTAGAGTAAATGACTTCTAGCTAAAGTGAAGGGATCATGAATAGCGGGCAAATTTCTCCTCCCTATTTTAACATTGAATTTCTATATCCTCCATGCATGTGTAGACACACAAATAAATTTACACATTCTAATAAACCATTAAATTTATTATACAGTAGGAAGTGTTGCCAGGAAACCGGTTGTCAAGCAAAGCTATATATTGACAAGTAGGAGGTGTATAATTACCTTTAAATACTTTCTCTGGATAGTAATTACCCCCACCCCCACCCCAGCCCAAATCCACGTGACCCTCCTGAATGGCAGTATGCAGGAGCAGGCTGGTTTAGAGAGGCGCTGTCCTGTCAGCTCCACATACCTTCAGGGGTTGTGCAGAGCAGTTCCAGATCCATGTGCAGGCCTGACCATGTACACCCCGCATCCACTACCCCAAACTCTGGGCAACAGGGGCTCAGCCAAGTTCTCGGTATTGACTCCAGTCAGTTCCTACATACTGTAAAAGAAAGCAGCCTTGACTGCTTTGGACCCTGAATAACAATTATCACTGATTTCTGTAACATGAGATTTATCTATTTAAGACATATTCTTTGCTAATACAATGTAAGCTATTTAAGATCAAGTATGAGTTTGTCCTGAAAATTCACTTTTCAGGAAAAAAAGTCATCTTACCAAATTTCTCTACAGTATTAATAATCACAATCAAAGGAAAGAAGCAGGGTTGTGCCCTGGCAAGATAAGAGTGCTCAGCATTGAGACCTGGCCAGCTCCTCCAAAGACACCTGTGACTCATTGTACCATTCCTTCGTCCCCCTCGACACCCTCGCCCTCCTCACTTATATGCAGAGTGTTATTCCTGGAGGACGCAAGCATCCTGGAGTGCGTGTGCAGGCCATAGTCTTCTGGCCACATGGTATTTCTTCTCTGTGTTGTGCATTTCCCCCCAGTGGCAGGTGAGTGTCTCCTGCAAAGGTTTGGCGCCCACTGGAGACAGCATCCAAGCACCCCGTGATGGAGGGGTCTGATCAGAACACTGCCCAGGTCAATCCTTTCTTCCCTCCCTGTTCTGCAGGACAAAAACTAAGCTCTCCCTGCCATTCGAAGGAAAGCATATCCTTCTTAGATTCCTCCTCACTCTAATAATCTCAGTAGATTTTGGCAAAGGTTTGGTAAGAGGATTTTCCACAGAGATAGTAGCTAGAAAATGGCAGAGTAGAAATGTGGATGAAGTTAAGCGATCCCAAAAGGCAGCTTCCGGGCAGGCAGGGGACCCACAACAGCAGAGGTCTATAGCCTAGCCCCTCAGAATGATTGCTGCCCCTGGCATCCTGGAGTTTGGTGAGGTCTGGAGATGCAGAGCATGTGACACAAACACCTGGCCATGTGCCAACTGCGGGCACACACACATACAGCGCTCCGTGGTTCAGGGGCTGTGCATGAACACACCATTCACACAGCAGCTTTCCCACAAGTGCAGTGCACTGCTCCACCAGAGTAACCCTGTAGAAGAAATGACTGAGGGTTTTTTGATCATCTCTGGCCAGAGATACAGACTCATGCTGTAGACTCTGAGAATTTTGACCCAGTATACCACGCACACATGCACACCCACCCACCCACACACACACACAGACACACACACACACACACACACCCCTGAAACAAAGTTTTATTTAAAAAACAAATATTTCTTACTGCTTATCTTTAAAAACATTTCCTTACAATATGTTATGCACTGTGATGTTTTCTATTCCTTTTTCTGTTCATGACCTACCAGATAGATTTCATGACCCCCTAATGGGCTGCAGTATGAGGTTTGAAAATCTCTGCTCCAAAGCAGATTGTGCATGCTTACTTAGAGCAATCTGTCTCGACTAGAGAGAGTCTGGACTATGGAAAAATACAGATATTCATGGGCTGTTGCTCCAAGATGCTGCTTTGTTTCTCCCCTGCCTTCTTTACTGCCCAATCAGGGGCTCTGTCTTCAGCTGCCTGGTGGCTTATCTCCCCAGATGCCTTGCAAGTGCCCCAAACCCATGTCCAGAGCTGAGCACCCCCTTCTTATCACTGACCTCCCTGCCCAGAACACCCTCTCCTCCTCTGTCTCTGTGCAGTAAGGATGCCACTCTCCTCAGTCACCCCAGCTAGAAATTGGGGCAGCCCCTTCTGTACCTTTCCTTCTTACCCTGCCCATCTCTTACCCCAGTCATCTCTACGTCCTATTGATTCTGCCTCCAAAATTGCTGTCAGCTCAAGTGTCCTCTTTCCATTAATAAAGCTACTGGCTTTATTATCTCCAATCCAGACACTGGGAGAGCATTCCTCCTACTATCCCTGACTACAGGTTGACAGAGTGGTTGTGTTTTTTTGGATGTTTGGTTTTCAAAAATCAAATCGGGTCATGTCACTCTCCCTCCCATGGCCCTCTGCAGTTTCCCTCCTGAATACCTTTCCAGCATTCCCTTCCTTCTCTCCTTTGCACAGTGTAGGCATTTATTAAATGTATTGTCTACTGAATTACCAAATATAGCTGTATATTTTCTCTGTATCAGGGGGATGAAATGAGGAGCAGGCTGTAAACCCCTCCACCGTATGGGTAGAATTATAAAATGTGAATGTTTCTTTGGGGTCATCTAGCTTCATGGTTCTGAACCATACTTAGACACAAGAACCACCTGGGGAACTTTTTAAAATACAGTGGTATTTGGGGGCATTTTAAAAATATGCAAAACAACCCACTCGGGGGGCTGGTTAACTCAGCTGGCTAGAGCACCACCTTGTAACACCAAGGTCAAGGGTTCAGATCCCTGCACCAGACATAAATTAATAAATAATACCCAATCCCCAGAGAATCAGATTTAATTGGTTTGTTGTTGGGCCTGGGTAATTCTATGTATAGCCAGGTTTGAGCATTGCTGACCAAGTTCCCTAACCAGGAGATCGTAGGAACATTATATGGACCATGGGAGAGCTTCAGTGGCTCCAGGCATGAACTTGTGTGTAAAGGTGTATGTATTGGGGGTGTGCCCATTTTTATGAACGGACATTTTTATAAATGTACATTCATCTGATTCTAAAAAGATTGTATAACCCCATAAAAGCAAAGAGCCTCTGGTCCAGATTAACGCCTAAAACTGTATGAGTGGGGCAGCATGGACCAAGAGACAAGAGATTGGGCTGGGAGAAAACCAAGCCGGGATCTGCCCTTGTGCTGTTGGTCAAATTACTCAACTTCCATGGCTCTTACTTTTCCCCTCTACAAAATCAGGACAATGCCTGCTTTGCAGAGGTATTTGAAGAATTAGGGAGAAGTCACGAGAAGAACCTAACATGGTACCAGGCATATATGAGGTTTCATTGATAGTAACCATTACTGATCCTGTCACTACCACCACCACTGTTACTAATAATCATCTTGATACTTGGAGTACTGTTTCTAACAAAGCTCTTATTAGAAAATAAAAACATTTCCATTTGTTGAGCACCTCCGGCTTTATGCCGGATGCATCAAGTGGTATTTTATGAGCCCCACAACAACCCCGTAAGGTTGGTCCTATTCGCATTTCACAGATTAGAGAGCTGAAGCTCAGCGCAGTTCAGGGACATCCCAGGGCCACACAACTAAGCAGTAGAGCCTGGTGAATGTGATGGAAAGCTTGTCTCCTCGCCACCAGGTTGCGCTGCTCTAGTAAGGCCAGGTCAGTTAAGTGCTGAAAAGAAGCCACCATGGCATGTTTGGGATTGGAAGAAATCTGAGTTTCCCATCAACTCCATCCTTCTCTCCTTGCCTCCTTTCAGCCGCTACTGGCGCCGGTGGAACCGGTTCTGCAGAAGAAAGTGCCGCGCTGCAGTCAAGTCTAACATTTTCTACTGGCTCGTGATTTTTCTGGTGTTCCTCAACACGCTCACCATCGCCTCGGAACACTACAACCAGCCCCACTGGCTCACGGAAGTCCAAGGTGAGTGGCAGCCCCGTCTCTGTCCTGGCTTGCTAACTCAGCCCCAAGTCCCAGGGAGGGACTGGCCACAGGCAGGAGGTTGGTGGGAAGGCAGCCAAAGGCCCTGGTTCTCAGCAGGCCCCACGCTGGGGGCACGATGGTCCTGGCAGCTCGCAAGCCCCACACTAAAGTGCACAGCCTTGTTGTAAACACACATGGCTCACCTGAGCAGGCCCACACCATCTGCCTTCCCCACAGTCACCGCTGGGTCCTTGTGACCAGGACACGAGCTGAGGCAATCTCTCAGGCCTTCCCACAGCCTCCAGGTGGCCTGGTCCAGATCACGTGAGGATGGAATGAGCCAAAGGGCAGGGGAGAGGAAAGGAGTGGCCTGAGCACAAGGGACGGCCTCAGTGGGCAGCTGGTGTCCTTCACCTTCCTCTGAACCCTGCCTGAGGACCCCACCAACCCGGCCACCTCTGGGGGCTGCATTCCCGAATCCCAGGAGCAGTTAGTCTAGAGGGGAAGGGTCAGACTCCACCTGCCTTCATCTCTGGCTAGTTGGCTTGGGCAGATTTCGTACCTCTCTGAACCTCATTTCTCCTCTCTGAAGAAGGGTCATGATTAACAATCGTACCAACCTCACAGAGCTGCTGCGAGTAGTGAAGGCCACGTGTGTGACCTTGACGCGTGGTGGCTGCTCAGTGGATTTTGTCATGATTAGAGCCGCATGCCCTTCCCCTCAGCCGGCCCTATCCCCTGTTCTGGCGCGAGCAGATGGGGCAGTGTCATGAGTGGGGGAGTGTTTCGGTCTTTTTATTCCAGTGGTGATGACTGCCATGTTTTCTTTCTCCTCCTCCATCTCTACCCTCTTCTTACACCGCCACTGGAATCCGCTCTGCTCCTAAACCTGCCAGACACAGCCAATAAGGCCTTGCTGGCCCTTTTCACCGCGGAGATGCTCCTGAAAATGTACAGCCTGGGCCTGCAGGCCTACTTTGTGTCCCTCTTCAACCGCTTCGACTGCTTCATCGTGTGTGGGGGCATCCTGGAGACCATCCTGGTGGAGACCAAGATCATGTCTCCCTTGGGCATCTCTGTGCTGAGATGTGTCCGGCTACTGAGGATTTTTAAAATCACAAGGTATCTGGCTCCTCATTTCTTTTTGGAGATAGGACTTGGGGAGAACTTATTCTGGAAGGAAAGGGAAGCAGAGAGGCCTGGGTGGGAGAGGAGCTGTTAGTGCTGGACCGGTCTATCCTCACCTCACGTGCAGCAGAGGGGAGTTTTTGTTCATTTATGTGGTATGTCATTCAGAAACTCCTTTGACTGCTAATGCCAGGGACTCAACTCGGTGGCATAAGCAAATTAGGGTTTTACTCAGTCACATAAAAGTCTAGAGGCAGGTAGCTGAGGTAGCTTCAAAAAAGTATCAGAGACTCAGTCCCCTTCTGTCCTTTGCTTCACCAGCCTGAATGCTGATTCTACTCCCCAAGGTCACAAGATGGCTTCTGAAGAGTGTGCCATCATGTGCAAATCTGAGGCAGCAAGAAGAAAAAGGGACAAAAGGGGCACCTGTCCCAGCTGGGCCAGCCTCTTTACTCCCAAAAATCTCTCCTAGACATACCCGTTAGGGTGCCACTATCCAAAAAACAGAAAATAGCAAGTGTTAGCACGGATGTGGAGAAACTGGAACCCTCAGGCACTGTTGGTGGAATGTACAATTGTGCAGCTGCTGTGGAAAACAGCATAGCGGTTTTTCAAAAAATTAAAAATAGGACTACTTTACGATTCAGCAATTCACTTCTGGGTATATATATCCAAAAGAACTGAAATCAGGATTTCATAGAAGCATTATTCACAATTTCCAGACGGTGGAAGCAACCCCAGTGTCCATCAACAGAATGGATAAACAAAACGTGTATATACGTTCAATAGGATATTATCCAGCCTTAAAAAGAAAGGAAATATTCTGCAATTTGCTAGAACAATTGAGGACATTATGCTGAGTGAAATAAGCCAGTCACAAAAAGACGAATACTGTACGATTCCACTTACATGAGGTACTTAGAGTTGTCAGATTCATAGAGACAGACTAGAACGGTGGTTGACAGGGGCTTGGGGAGGCAGGCATGAGGATTAGTGTTTAATGGGTGTAGAGTTTCAGTTTTACAAGAGACAAGAGCTCTGGATGGTGGCAATGGCTGCACAACATTATGAATATATGCTTAATTCCACTGAACTGTACACTTAAAATGGCTAAGACAGTAACTTTTATGTTGTATATATTTTAACACAAATTTTAAAATTGGGGAAAAAATCTGTGCCAGAAGTCTCATCAAGGGCAGCTTGGTGAGGCCTGTGCACTGGCTGTGAGCATGAGGGTGGCTATCTCTGGTGTCACCTGTAGGGGTTAAGGAGGTGCAGGTGGGATGACTTGATGTGCTCCTCCTAACCCTGACACATCTGTGGTTGTAGGGACAACTAGGTGATACCAAGTAGCTGCATGGTCCGGAAGCTCAGAGGAGCACCAGACCACCTTGCCAGCTCAAGCAGGCTGCATTCTCCACGCAGGTTCTGCTCTCAGTGTGACCTGGGCATCTGATGCCAACAGGAAAGACAAGACCTTTGAACTAGTTAGCCAAGTCAGGGTTTGACTCTAAAGTGAAGAACATAAAATATGTTTCCCAGCCCTGCTAGAATGGAGGGAGAGGGCGACTGGCACCAGCGGGCTGCTCCAGACCCTGACCAAGACAGTCTAGAATTATCTGTGTGGCTCTTCTTGGCCCAGCATATGCCCAGTTCAACTTTACTGAAGCTGGTCCAAGGATGCCCAGCCCTTGAGTCCCTGTGGCCCACCCTGGGGGAGGCAAGGGCAAGGCTGAGCTACTCACTGAGTGGCTTCCACCTGCTCTCTAGGCTGCCTCTCTGCCTCACGTCCCTCTCCACTCCACTCCCTCCCACAAAGCTGCACATCCCACAGATTTACCACATGAAATTGGTTTATAAATACTCTTCCAACAATAGATCACTTGCCACCAACTAACAGAATTTTCTTTTACCGCCGGCATGGGACAGGTATAAATTTAGTTGCGGCCCTCTCTGGAGCAGAGCAGAAGTAGGGCGGAGCATTTGCAAAGCTTCCAAAGCAACTGATACTGTCACTTTGAAGGCCCTTTATTTATAGCAAGCTTGGTGCTCTGCTCTGTGCCTAAAATAAAGATGAGGGACCTGGCCCTGTGCTCTTTGGAGCAACAGGTTCATGAGATGAAAGTTCCAGCTCAAGGAAGATTCAGGTCACTTTAAACTGCAGAAGAGGAGGAAGAATTCTGCAGAGTCCCAAACCCAGAGATGCACTTAGACAAGGGAAAACAGGTGGAGATAAAAGTACCCCCAAACAGATGGTGGTAACGTAAACTATGAGAGGCAGGGGGAGGTAACACAGTGAAGCTGTGGCCAGTGGGCAAGAGAGCTGGGCGGGGCAGGCAGAGGAGAGGATTTAGGCAACAAAGAGCCCGAGCAGGTGAAAAGCCCTCAAATGCCCACACATAAAAGAGAGAAGGAGCTGGGTTGTGTGGGGTGGGGGGTGGGCAAAGACGTGTTCCTTGGATGGAAGGATTCAGAGCACAGAAGAAGGGAAAGGAGAGTTGATGTGAGGGCAACTGTGCAGGCCGCCATGGCTCCCAGGCAGGCTGTAAGCCTGCGTGTGTGTTTGCCCGTGTGCTGTCCGCAGTTCCCCTCAAGGCCCACTGGCTCCCTGCTCTTCTGCTGCTCACTTTCTCCAGAGCCTACTTTTTGGACTTGTGCGTGTGCATGTTTCATATTTTTGATCAGTTAGGATAATGACCTCAAAGGCTTCCTGGACACCTACTGATCTCATCCACATCAGTGATAATGAAGCCCCCACCCTGCACCCTGCTATCAGCCAAGGCTTGCTGGACTCAGAAATCTAGCCTTCTCCCCTGAACCCTGTTAGTGTTCTTTGCCACAGCATCATTTCGGCAATTCCTTTGTCTCGGTCTACTGGAGAGTACATAGAACACCCCACCCACATGCACATTAGGGATGGACAGCCTTCTGTTCAGCAAGCTGGCTGCTCCTCTAGATGCCGGGCCACTGGCACCAGCTCTGCTCTTTTAGTCCTGCTCCAAAGGAGCAGAAAGTACAGGTGCCAAGCCAGCCCCAGGCGCAGCTTCGCTCTCCTGTGAAGCGGGAAGCAACAATAGGTTCAAGACAAACAGCATAAACCACCCTGATCTCCACTGGTGTTATGCATGCTATAACCATGTTACTGGTCCAAAGTGTGGGATTTTTTCAGCCCAGGTGTCTCATGTGGGCGTGGGCAAGTGCCAGTGCTCCTGGCTGCAGTTTTTCTCTTAAACAGAGGCTGGCACATGCCCTCCAACCTGAGACCCTTGGTTCGGAGCCACCAGGATGGAAGTTCTTTCCCAAAGGAGATACATGTTCACAGTGCTCTTCTGAAAATTCTACCCAAGGATCCCAAAGACATAGCAATTCTATCTTCTGTAGGGCAAAGTGATACATACTAGTTTGACACATGGTCTGGCAATGGAACAGCAGGGAATCTCAGAGACTCCCTTCCCATGGATTTAGGGATACTACAGGAATAGGAATATTATGGAGGAGGTGCAGACAGACACTCCTCACTGTTTGGCAAAGTATGTTCAACTTAAGTTCTGCCACCCCACCCCTGCTCACACCTCACAGCACGCGCGCACGCACACACACACACACACACACAAGCATCTGTGCAACTCCATGGCCCCTTGCCTTTCCCTCCATAAATGCACGTGTCATGTTTATATAAGGTTCATTCGTTCATCCAACAACATGTTCACTGACCACCTACTTTGGGCCAGGCACTGTTCTAAGCACTAAGGATGTAAATAAAACAGATGAATTCCCTCTCCCACTGGCCTTGCATTCTGGTGGCAGGAAATACACAATAAACAAAGAAATAAATATTTGTCAGACGGTGATCAGTGATATAAAAAAGTAGAATACGGGGGAGGGTGGTGGTCAGGGAAATCCGCTCTGATGCATTTGGGCAAATGCCTGAAGGAACTGAAGGGAGCCCTGCAGGCGGTAGAAACAGCAGGGATGGGTGGGAGTGCACTGGGAGCTGGAGTAACAGTGAGACAGCGGCCAGCCAGGGTGGCTCGAGCAACGAGGGAGGGAGACGGGTAGGAGACAGGTCACTGTGATGGGGGGACCAGGTTCTACAGGATCTGTCAGGCCCCACCTGCACCTATGGTGTGGAGACAAGCTGCAGGGATCCAGGGCGAGGCAGAACGGCCAGGTAGGAGGCTGCTGTGGAAATTCAGAGGAGAGAGGCTGGTGGCTTAGACTAAGGGCAGACATGGTGGGAAGTGGCCAGAGTCAGGATTTGTTTTGAAGATGGAGCTGCAGGATTTGCCGATGTGGGGTGTGAGAGAGAGACATGAAAGATGATCCCAAGGATTTGGGCTTGAGCCAAAACCTACAGCTCTCATGTTCTGAGATGGGAAAGACGATGGAGTGGGAGGTAAGGAGTCAGTCATACCACAGATCTCCATGTTGTAAACCACCGCCAGCTGACGTTCCCACGCATGGGGAAGTGGGGGAAGAGTTCTCACCTTTAACCCCCGCTCTGCCCACTGCTGGCCCCTCCTTCCCACTGGGGCTCTTCCACCCACCCCACAGCCAGCCCCTCTGGGTATTCCCTGTCTGCTGTTTTTCATGACCATACTTTCCGGATAAGTTCTCTTCTGCTGGTGACTCAGTCGCTTCTCTGCCACAGCCTGCTCTTCTGAGGGGCTCCTTGGTCAGGAGATGTCTCTCCCACCTCACTTTCACTCTCTGCCTCCTGGTCCAGTCCATTCTGCCAAACCCCTTCCCCATTTAGGTGACTCTGGAGTTGGGGCCCTGCTGTCTGACTCTCTTTAGAGTCCCCGCAGCTGTCAGACATATCTGGATCTCAATTAGAGGCCTGGTTTGAGTTATTTCTCTCATGTCTGTTTACCTCATGAAAATTAAGACTCCAACCTTCCATGGCCATTGAGACTTTTCCAGAATATTCCATGACAGTGGGGCATACAAGGATCTCTTGGAGGATCTGTGACTTTAACCCACATGCAGACACTCTTCCCTCTGATACAGCTGAAAATGCTCATTATAAATGTGCTGTAAAGTTACTGGATCCTAAATACCACTTTATTGACAAGTGTTGCACTGGCCGTGTGAGAATCCCCCAAGCCCCAGCGCCAGAGATCATGATTTCATGGTTTCAGAGCTGGACCTGGGAGTCGGTGCTTAGGAAATGACAGAACTCAGCTGGTATGATTGCCAGGCAGGTTTGGGGAACTTGCTTTAAATGTAACAGGGGAGGGTTTTCTACTGCAAGAGAGACTCTCCTGCTTCTTGCTTTAAGCAAATCACTACAACCTCTGGTCTACAGGGGTTCAGGGCAGTCCATGACACATACTGGGATGCACAGGATTTACCTGAAGACAAAGACAGGGAAGATGGAGGGAAAAACCTCTGTGTCTGCCCTCCAAAACTCTGAGCCTTCTCTGGTGAGACAAGACTATCGCAAATGAAAAACCCTTAGGGGCATTTATTTATAGATTAGATACAAATAATGCATGTTAACATTCTGCAAGCAGAGGGGTGTGGCCAGCAGGCAGAAGAGAGGCGGAGAAGGCTGAATCCGTGAAGAAGAGAGCATTGGGAGCATTGGAGGCTCCTGGTTGGGAAGAAGTCCATGTTTATACCCAAACTGTCGGCCCGTCTGCTTCTGTCACTTCGTATGGAGCCGTTCTCTGGAGAGAAGTGCCGGGCTGGGGTGCAGCCGGAGGCCGCAGCAGGCATGGTTCACAAGTAGTTGACATACACAGCGGGAGCAGTTCACTGCCTGGATTGGTGATGTGCTGTGCCAAGGGGATGGGATCCTTCTGCTCTGGTACTTGCTCCCATTGGGGCTGTGTCCCTTCAGCCACAGGGCCTTTCCTGATCCTGAACTGCCCCTTGCACAGGACCTAAGCCGCATCCTGTGGCCATTGGTAGGTTACTCTCTCGCACTATTCCAAGAGAGAGGGATTTTCCCCAGCCTCTGCATCGACAGTGGGGAGAGGCTCGGTGACTGTAAAGAGTGGGGACCTCTTCTCCAAGGAACCCACCAAAAGCCCATCTCTGCTCAGGGCACAGCTTCCTACCCCACTCTCAGAGGACATGTGCTGTGAGCTGTTCCCAGTATGTGTGACACATAGACTGTCACACATACAGTCTATGGAATCCAGGATTTCCCAAACTTGCCTGCTTATCAAAACCCTGTGAGGTGCTTGTTAAAAATACATATATCTGGGCCCACTGAATCAGAATCTCCAGAGGAAAGGCGTTTTAGAAATAAGTTCTTAGGACACGGTAAATTTGGGCAACTTCTCTAAGCCTTGCGTCTTCTTTTACCCGTGGGTGCTCTAATTTGTGCCTCTGCTAGACAGCTGCACCTGGGCTGAGCTCAGGCTGGAAAGATCTTTTTTTTTTTTTCTGTTTAAAAAATATAACAGTAACAGTAACTAGTAATCTTCATCCACTGTGTGCCAAGAACTACACTGGGGGCTTTTGGAAGGGGGATTATCTCATGTGATCCTCCCAGTAACCTAACAAAGTACTTGCTATTCTTATCCCCGTGTTGTCAGACAGGGAAGCAGAAAGAAGGGAAGTGAAATGACTTGTCCAAAGACACCCGCAGCCAGCAGCTGCCAGTGCGACGTTGCAACTCAGGCTCTGACCTCTGGGCCCTCCCTATTTACGGTCACACATTACTGATCTGGGACCTTGACTTAACTAGATCCACACTCTAATTGTGAGCCTACCAGCCAGATTCACACCACCACTGCCGCCACCACCACCCCAGGGAAAGGGGAGAGAGCAGGGAGTGGAGATCCATCTCAGGGCTCGAGGTGACATGCAAGTGCCGAACACGAAGGGGAAGCCACTCACTGCTGCACGTTGGTCCTTAGGTACTGGAACTCCCTGAGCAACCTGGTGGCGTCCCTGCTGAACTCCGTGCGCTCCATCGCCTCCCTGCTGCTCCTGCTGTTTCTTTTCATCATCATCTTCTCCCTCCTGGGGATGCAGCTGTTTGGCGGAAAGTTCAACTTCGATGAGATGCAGACACGAAGGAGTACATTCGATAACTTCCCCCAGTCCCTCCTCACCGTGTTCCAGGTATGGACTCTTCGCTGGTGGAGGGGCCTTGGACAGGTGCTGGAGAGCATCCCTTTCCAGTGGGCAGCTGGGCCAGCCTAGATTCACCCCAGAGAGCCTGTGCCCAGCACAGTCTTGAGCTCTCTCTGCAGTTTTCCCGACCCCCACCCCCATGGAATCCCACTGGTGGGTGAACCACTGGGCAAAAAATCCAATTGAGTGGTTTAAAAATGCTTTCTTAGCCATAGAACCCTTTAGTCATATAACTTCTACATGAAAGCCTGAAGTATAAACAAAGAAGAGCAAACTGCTCTTGTAGGGGGGATGGAGCTTGATCTTTCCTACCCACTACATGAAAAATACAATTAGCCCACCAAATGTGAGATTTCATAGCTATTTTGGCTGAAGGCAAAGCTAAAGGAGCACTTACTTAAGTTTAAAAGTAGGTTGATTTATAGACAAAAATGAATAATATGAGGATATTGCCAAAGTCTTAAAGATGGTACCCAGATGACAGCTGTGTGGGAAAGCTCGTGCAGCCTGTTACTGTCTCAACACACACACTCACAGCTGTGAAGGGCCCTGGTGTCCTAACCCAAGGAATGCTAACAGAGGTCATCTCAGGCACTGTGTGTAGACAGTGGGGGATGTGTTGACCAGAATGCCCTTCCAGTTGCAATGGCCACGTGCTTATCTAAGGATAGGCTCAAACTTGCCCAGGTCAGCAGCTCAGAGCCCCTGGGAGGAGAATTGGGGGCCACGAGGAGGGAAAGGGTGAAAGAGATTTTGGACATTTTTATAAAAATAGTGGGGCAGGGTAGGGTGGTTTTGGGGTTTGCTGTTGGTCTAACACTGTGTCCCTTATTGGTGGGAATGTGTCATTCAGATCCTGACCGGGGAGGACTGGAATTCGGTGATGTATGATGGGATCATGGCTTATGGCGGCCCCTCTTTTCCAGGGATGTTAGTCTGTATTTACTTCATCATCCTCTTCATCTGTGGAAATTGTATCCTTTACCGCTGCCTCCCCACCCCCCTGCCCCCAGCCGGCAGCACAGTGCCACATAGGCGCACCCGCAGGCCCTGGCCAGCCAGGGAAGGCTGCCTGGGGGGAAGCATCACCAGTCTGGAGCCACTTTGGCAGTGGAGGGGTGTCAGGGTGGGAGCCTGCGGCTTTGGCATAGGTGAGGTTCATCTTCCTGAACCTGTCCAGGCTACAGTGAGCACGACTCCAGGAGGCGTGTTCTTGTCACAATCTAGGTAAACAGCGCCCCCTGGCCTCGTGTGGTGTGTAGCCGCTCACAGCGACTGTGATGTAACCGCACCTGGAGTTGGGTGCCCTGGCTGCCCTGGGGCCCCTGCTTCTGCTCAGAGCTAGGATGCTCAGTGAAGGAAGAGTGGGCTGTCGTCCTTGAAATGACCTTCCACTCTCCTCCCTCTTAAGCCCGCTCTCCAGGACTTTAGCCACAGGCAGAGCTGGCCATGCTTCACCAAGCAGACCTGACAGATCCTTCCCAATCCAGGCCACAGGCAGGTTTCCAGGGTCTCAAGCCACGGGCCCTGCTTCTGCTCATAAGCCTGTGAGAATTATGTCCACAGGCTGGGTGGTAAAGCAGACTCAGGTTAAATCCCAGCTTAAGATAGTGCAGAAAACATGGTCATTAAAGCCTACAAAGAAGGCTTCACATTTTGCCAGCTGGTGACCTCAGCAAATCATAGGTTCTCTCCCTTGGTGTCTGTAAAATATGGTAATAAAATAACAGTGCCTACTGTAAGTTTTAATGGGATACTGCACATAAAGCCCTACTACAGTCTGGGACCCTCGGATGAAGTAGTCAGTAGTCTCCTTGGATGAGCCCTTCTGCCTGGGTTTCAGCTTCCTTATACATGAAATGGTGTGTATGTCTGGGTGTCTGAGGGTGGAGATTGGACTTAACAAACTTTAAGACCCCTTCCAGCAATACTTTGTTTGGCTCTGCAGTTCTCTGACCCACAGTGTTTCTTTGGGGGTGGGGGGAGCAGAGAGAAACAGGCAAATGACTGCTTCAGTTAGGAATTCCCGAGCTTTGGCCAGCTCCAGCCAGCCCCTCCAGGGGTCTTTGTATGTGCAGGCTCACATTGAGAGTTGGCAGAGATACCAGGCCACCTCCTTGCACCCAGCCGTGTTGGGCTGCTTATGAGCATGCTGCATTCTACTAGAGACAGTGTTGTTTGTAATATCTGTTACAGCCTGTTATCACAGTGCAGAAACCAATCGTGAAACCCAGCAATTAAAAAGCAAGACAGGGCTTGCTGCCTCACCCCACCCTGCTCCAGCCTGTGAGCTAGCCCGCCTCAGTCTCTTAGAAAACTCCAGCTCGTTGGGAGGTGGGTGGGGAAGGAGGGACACTGTTGGGCTCTGAACCCCTCCGCGTGACTCACAGTTTAGCTCTCTTTGCTGGGGAACTCCACCCCTGCATGTCCTACACCCCCCTGCCCCCCGTGCCTACCCCAAACCCCAAGGCCAAGGGTCATTTTCTTTAAGAATGGATACAAACAGATATCCTACTGAATGTGTTCTTGGCCATTGCTGTGGACAACTTGGCTGATGCTGAGAGCCTCACATCTGCCCAAAAGGAGGAGGAAGAAGAGAAGGAGAGAAAGAAGTTGGCCAGGTAACCCTCAAAGCTTCCTCAGACCAGGGCCCCAGGGTCCTAGTTCTGGAATACTGTTCCCACTGGTGGTGAAGAGGGAGGGGGTTGGAAGCTAGCCCTGGTCAGCCGTCCCACCTAGAGGGGTGCTGGGTGGGAGCTTCCTACAGTAAGCTGAGCCTCTCTCCTAATTCCTAGGCATTGCTCCAGTAGGCACCATTGTGAATTATAACCTCTGCAAAACAGTTGTACTGCTCACCTGTCCAGGAAGTTGGGGGTTCTCTTTCAAGAAGAGAATCCATGATAGGTGGTCGGGTATACGGTGGGGGAAGAGGAAGGCAGCCACTCAGAGGGGAAACACAATTCCAACTTAAGGAGTGACTCCTGCTCACTTTTTTTTTTTTTTAATTCATCTCCAGTGTTAGGGAGGCAAGACAGGGCCCTACATTGTATCCCATCAGTACCCAGACGGGACTGTTATAGGCCATGCATCTGCAAGGTACCAAGCAGAGTTCCTCTAGGAACCAATCCTAGATGAGATCCAGAATCTTTGTCTTATCTAGGGACTGGAGCAGCTGAGAAGCTGGGAGAGGCCAACTGAGTGCCAGACTGCGCCAGGCACAGCCCAGCCCCGTAGCGCATGTGGTTGAGCTGCACACGTGATGTGCCCGGGTAAAGAAAGATGGACAGAGACCCAGGGAATCTACTCCCACTGGCCCCCAGCAGCTGACAGGACGGTTCCCTAGCACTGTTCTCTATCACTCCATTAAACATCTTTTTTTTTTCCTCTTGTTGACTGGCCAGAACTGCCAGCCCAGAAAAGAAACAAGAGGTGGTGGAGAAGCCGGCAGTGGAGGAGACCAAGGAGGAGAAAATTGAGCTGAAATCCATTACGGCTGATGGAGAGTCCCCACCCACCACCAAGGTGAGCAGCCACCTCCTTCCAAGAGCTGCGAGGGCCATTGCTGAGGGGAAGCGGGACACCGTCTCCCAACGCCAAACATCCACAGAAAGGAGGAAGGGAGGAAGGATGCTCCCTGGAGAGAAAGCCAGTGGGGGTGGATTAGCAGAGCTGGGTGGGTGAAGCGAAGGCGATCAGGTAAGCCCCAGCCTCCTGTGGATGTCTTGAAGGGGTGTGCAAAGGGGCAGGAGTGCATTTCTAGCTCAGCCACTGGCTGCAGTGCACTTTCAAGGCTGCTCCGAGCCTCTAACATCATGGACGTATCTAAGTGCATTCTTCCTCCTTCTCCCTCTTGGCTTCCTAGATCAACATGGATGACCTGCAGCCCAACGAAAATGAGGATAAGAGTTCCTACCCGAACCCAGAAAACACAGGTACCAGCCCCACTGCCTAACCTGAGATGGGGAGGTTGGGGTCAAGATCCGAGTTCTAAACCAACATGGCCGTGGCCACGTACTGGGGACCAGTGTTCCAGTTTCCCTCCGCAAGTACCTAGCTCTGCTAAATGTCTCCTGTCTTGTGTTTCAGCATTCCCGCTTACCCTCTGGGGGAAAACTTTGTTTCAGGTTTCCTCATAGTGATAATATTAGGTTAAATAAGATCACATCTGAGCAGTGCTTTTGTGTCCTTTGGAAGCTGGATCATATGTTGTAAAATCACTATTAATTTATATAGTTTATTAGTATGACATATGTCGCAGCATTTTGCTCACTTAATAGTAATAATAAATCCCAAATCTGTCTTGCCCTCACTCAGGAGGCAGTGCTGATAGGACAGCTGCCACCACAGATGTCCCACGTGTTGCTTTGTAAAATGCTTTCATGTCTCTATTATAAAAAGCGTTCTTCCCGACTCCATCTTCTGTGCTTCTGACATGTATATTACAGGCAGTCTCCTTTCAGAGAGTTTTGAGTCAGAGGTCCTCCCTCCAGGATTCACTCCCCCTGCTTCCTGAAACCCTATATCCCTGTGCAAGCCCTGGGCTTTCCTTCTTCTCACCTGGAATTGCAGATATGACCACAAGCTTCAAGCTTGAAACATGCAGTCAAGGCACTGTTGATTGTGCTGACATTTCTTTCTCTACAGTAACCAAGTTAGGTGGCTGAAACCTTCTACATTTAGGAGAAAAGTGAGGTTTTCCTTTTCCCTTTGCCTCCACTGGTTCTCTGCTGGATCCTCAAGGATGCTAGCAGCATCCTCTGCTGTCCTCAGGAAGCAGGCTGTCTGCTGTCACACCAGCCTCACTCCCCTCCCACTGGACGGAAATAGCACTTGGTTTCCTGGGGCTCGAACAGAAAGATCAGGAAGGGTGTTTCCATGTTCAGGGCACTAGCCTTTTGAAGTCCTAAAAACCCTTCTGGGGGGGAACTTTTACAGAATTTCAAAGACTTACTAGAAATATTGACAAAATACAATCAGAGGATCTTGTCTTGATCCTAAATAAATAAATAAACTTTAAAAATAACATTTTTGAGATGAATGGGAAAAATTGAATGTGGACTAGGAACTAAATGACTTTAAGTAGTTTTTGTTAATCTTGTTGGTATAATAATAATTTTGTAGTTCTGTTCTAAAATGCTTAATTGTCTACGGCTGGAGTCTAAAATGATTGAAACTTGCTTTTAAAATACTCCAACAACAAAAAAATGGAACAGAGAAATGAACCAAGATTGGCAAAAAACATCAGTGGTTGTTGAAGCTGGGTATGTGGAGGTTCACACTACGAGTCTCTCCACTCTCAAGAGTATTTTTAAAGTTTAAAAAGAAAGACAGCAATAAACAATCCCTCTGGGCCCAGAGAGGAGCCGGCTGGCTGGCTGGTCCTGAGCCGCAGGGCAAGACAGGAGAGAGGCATCTCCACCCCTGCTGCGCCTACTAGTGAGTGGGGCCGACGCCCACCCTGCCTCTCTGGCAGTGATCTCAAATTCTATTATTCTAAACAGACTCCTGGCTTTTCTCTTCGTTGTTGCTCTAATGAAATCAAAGAGAAAAGTGTCAAGAAGAAAAAGGACTAATGAGGACATTGGTCACCACGTCGGCCATCACAGAAATGTCTCTGTGTTGACCCAGCACATAACTGTCCAGTGGCTTGTGGATTCTTACAGCTTGTGCTTTTGAACTGAGAACATATTCCCGTGATCTGCTGATTCCTTGGGATTCTTTAGATTTTCTAGTGTGTGTCCCTTCCCCGGTCGTGTGGCCACCTTCGTTTCTCTTGGTCCCACGCATCTCTTTACCTTTGTTTCAAGACCGTGGCCCACAGGTAATTGTGGCTGTCCTGCCCTCACCCCACTACCACCAGGCAGGCCTTCTAAGCCGTCCCCACGGCCCCCATTTGTTCATTGTCCCAGTTTCCATCTTCTCACCCAGGAGGCTGTTAAAGCTGGTGGCTCCGCTCACCCTCACTCCCCGAAGGCTAGGTCAGCTTGGGCTTCGCAGCTCCTCCTGCCCTCTCCCTGCAAGTCATCTTCTTTATCCTCTAGTGCCGGGTGCAACACAAGTTCCCACAGACTTGGCCTGTTGTCTTCACTCTTGTCAATGTCTTGTTCCCGCCTGCTTCTCTTTGTCCTGAACCGGGAAAGGCAAAGAGCCTGATCTACCATAGTCCTCCCACCATTACCCCTTCGTTTTTTGCAGCCTGTGTGTGTGCTGGGGAGCCTTGGAGGCTGCTGGAGGCAGCACTGTGAAGCCTTCCTCCCGCTGTGCTGCAGCTAGACTTTGGAGAGAAAGGGGGGCCCTTCCACACTCTCCTGCCCCCTCCTCTCCTCCGGGCCTTGCCCTGTGCCTGCACCCCTCTCTCCAGGGCTGCTGTGTGTCCTTGTCCAGGCTGTAGCCAAACGTGTGTGTCGAAGTGGCTGAGTGGGAGCCGAACTCCAGTCTGCACTCTGCTGGCCACGCATTTGTCCCAGCACAACTGTTTCTAATTTGCACAAAGGGGCCACAGAGGCCCCTGGTGGTCCTAGTGTCCCTCCCTCTCTCCAGCTGGTATTAGCCTCCTAGATTAGTGTACACTAACAGTAGAGAAACATCTACTCCCCTAGGAAGAAAAGCATTGTGCCAAGAAAAGTAGGAGATAATTCCACTTTCATTTAGTGTATTAATTTATTTGAGGGAGCATGAAGATGTTTATAAGAGCCACCACAGACTTAAAATTAGCAGGTACTGGGCCGGCCCGGTGGCGCACTCGGTAGAGTGCAGCGCTTAGGAGTGTGGCGGCGCTCCCGCCGAGGGTTCAGATCCCATATAGAGACCGGTCCGCTCACTGGTTGAGTGCGGTGCGGGCGCGACACCGAGGGTTGCGATCCCGTTGCCGGTCGTGGTATGGGCGCGACACCAAGGGTTGCGATCCCGTTACTGGTCACGAAAAAAGACAAAAAGGGAAAAAAAAAATTAGCAGGTACTCATTAAACAAGGCAAGTGACACTGGAGAATGGGCAGTGCTCCTCCAAACGTTCTGGGGTAGGGGCCTATAATTGTTGTGAGGGGTTCAAGGACAAGAGAGCAGCAAGCAGTGGAGTCTAGGTGCTCAAGGGGAAGGGTGGTCTTGCCTGGGTTTTGAGTCGGGGAGTTGGAGAGACTGCAGAGGTTATGTTAGGACCACACTATAGACATCACAGACACTGAGAGTTGGGAGAAACCTTGGAGCTATTCATTCACGTAAAACTACTTAGGAAGCTCCGGCCATGTTCCAGGCACCAGGGATACAGTCATGGGCAAGACAAACAAGGCCCTACCCTCCTGGAGCCTACATGTCAGTGGGGAGACAGACAGTAAGTGAGGCAGCAAGCCCACCAACAGGTCCTGCCAGCCGATGTGAGATGATGAAACCAAGGGTTACGTTAGAGTTACTGGGTGGGGCGGGCTGCTCCGTCTGTCCAGTAAAGGCTTCTTCAAGGATGCAACATTTGGTGTGAAGCCTGAGTGATTCAAAGGAACTAGACATGGAAGTCAGAGGGAAGAGCTCTCTGGGAGGAGGGACTAGCAGGTGCAGAACCCCTTAGATGAGTGCACTTGGTGCAGAGGCCTCCAGCAGGGTCTAGAGTGCCTGGAGAGAGAAAACAAGGGGAGACTGCTAGAGATGACCCGGGAAACCAGGCAGGAGCAGAGGGGCTAGTCCCCGAAGGCCATGTGAGTGGGTAACGTCTGCTCTGATGCTCTGGTGAGCTGCCAGGGGGTCTCAGCAGAGGAGGATGTGACTTGATGTCCAGCTTCTCCTTTCAAAGACTTGCTCTGGCTGCTGTGTGGAGAAGGGTAGCCAGTGGCTGAGAGCAGGAGGACGCTGGAGCAGCAGTCCAGGCGAGCCACCGGCAGCTTGGTCTGAGGGCATGGTGTTGGGGACACAGTTGGTCAGGCTCGGGGGGCATTTTGCAGGTACGGCCAACTGGACTTATTAGTGGCTTAGATGTTGATAAGACATAGAGGAATGAAGGGTGACTCGATTGAGCCAATAAAGAGGAGACATCCAGTGCAGGGGCTAGCCCTCACCTCTCTTGCATCACCTCTAGCTGTCCGTGAACTCTTGGGCCTCCCTGAAAACCGCAGGCTCCTTGAGGACAAGTACCATGGCTTTGTGCGGTCAGCCTCGAGGTCAGTGCTCTGCAGGCACTAGATGTTTACAAATAATGTTTTTGTTTTAATTGGCCATAAGCAAAATCACAGAGGTGAAAATGAGTATCAGATGGGGAGGGCAGGGCCACCCAGGACCAGGGCGGGGTCTCATGACACAGTGGTTTTACTTCTGAATACACTAACCTGCTATTGTGAAAAGCAGCGGCGGCTCCAGGGTGCAGCAGCACCTTACTTATTGTACTTTTTCCAAACCCCCAAGAACAGAAATGAGAAAATAGAGATCCCTAAGGGATTCCACTGGCATTTGGGACCAGGAGTCTAGTTGGTCCCGTTGCCAACCCCTAAATGAACTTTACCTGACCTTTCCTAATCTGTCAACCTCCCTCCTAATCCATAATACATGCTGACATCATGTGCTATCAAATTTCTGTCCCTTTACAAATTATTTCCCTTAAGCATTGAGCCTAAAATTCAGGGCCGGCCTGGTGGCGCACTGCTACAGTGCGCCGCTTGGGAAGCGCGGCGGCGCTCCTGCCGAGGGTTCGGATCCCACATACAGACCGGCCGCTCACTGGCTGAATGAGGAGCGGGGGCAATGCCAAGGGTTGCGATCCCGTTGCCGGTCCCGGTCCGGTACGGGCGCGACACTGAGGGTTGCGATCCGTTGCCGGTCACGAAAAAAGACAAAAAGACAAAAATAAAATAAAATAAAATAAAATTCAGCTGGCGTGTGTCTGAATGGGCCAACTACTGTTCTTCTCCCCAGGAATGGAAATCGACATAGAACTTCATAAACAGCGAGGCAGCCTAGTGCAGATGAAAGAGCATGCAGAATTCTTCATTAGGAACTTAGAAGAGCACCAGGCTAGTAAATATGGTTTTCCAGAAACATAAGTGATTAAAATAAGCATAAAATTACCTGTTATCAAATTATCATGAATAAGAAATTATTGGGTCATTTAGAGCAAAACTGAAAAGAATACAAACACTTAGTCAGGAATTTAAGATCTTTCTCAATTAAATTTCACTTGTAAATATCATGATTTAGGCCAACTCTGATTTTACTTAATCTACTTTAAGTAGAAGATTTTACTTTTCTTTTACATACCAGGGTTTGGGTGTCAAACTGTCAGCTCTGGCCTGTACACAATTTTTCATCTCATGCCTCTCTTCTTCTGAAAATACTAATTGCCTTGCTGGTCAGCTCTGATTCCTCTCAGGAAAGAATCTGATTTATGCCTATATTCTGGTGAGGTCCTCCAAAAAAAGCCTTGGGTCCCTAAAATATTTCTTGCTCCATGAAGAACTGCTTCTTGTGCCAGGCATTGTTTTCTCTGCACCACCCAGCCTCATTCTCACCAGAAGAAGAGATGGCATGCGGGGCTCGGGTAGGTCCATAGGATGAGCTTCCCATAACCGTCTTTCTCCAACCAGGTTAGTCTCCGCCTGGCCCTCTTCTTTTGCAAAATACCCTTCCCTGTGAAGGGTGTGAAAGTTTAATCATCATCCAGAAATAAGGGTTTGTATGTGCCAGGCATGGCTTCTCCCTCCTGGGTTTTCAGACCATGGAAAGATGGGACAAATACATTTCACGTCAGGCATCCAAGGCATTGCGTTGCTAAGTGCCAGTTGAATGCGGGGAAGCCAAGGTGCTTCTGAGATTCGCAGGAAGACACTCCCTGGAGCCGAGGTCCTCAGGAAAGCTGGTCGAGGATGCTGTCCTTGTGAGCTCTGCAGAGAGGGAGATGGGGGCAGTTCAAGCAGGGAGTGAGCGTGGGGAATGGACAGGCGGAGAGTGAGCATGTTGCTTCCTAAGGGCTCCATAACAAAAACAACAGAAACTTACCCTCTCATGGTGCTAGAGGCTAGGAGTTCTAAATCAAGGTCTCAGCAGGGCCCATGCTTCTGGGAGGTTCAGGGAAGAATCCTTGCTGCCTCTCCCTAACTTCTTGCAGTTGCCAGCAACCCTCATCTTGTAGATGCACCACTCCGACCTCTTCCTGTGTCTTCACATCGCCTTCATCCCCACCTGTGCCTTTGTGTCTCCAAGTGTCTCCTTGTAAGGACAACATTCATTAGATTGAGGGCCCTCTCTAGTTCAGCATGGCTTCATCATAACTTATTACATCTGCAAAGATTCTATTTCCAAACATGGTCATATTCTGAGGTTCTGGACACTGTTCAACCCATGGCAGTGAGTGTTCAGAAAATAGTTTGATGTGAGTGGACAGTTTGTTAAAGAGTAACAGGTAAAGATCAGACTGAGAGAGACTTGAGCACCAATTTACAGGCTTTAGAGTCTCTACCGTGGGTAGAGATAGTAACAGCAGCTAACACTTGTAAGTACAACAGTCGCTATGTGCCAGGCACTGTTCTGAGGTATGTATGTACAGTTACTGTTTATTGTTCCACCTTAGATGGAGAAACTGGGGCACAGAGAGACTAAATAACATGCCCATAGGCAGAAAGTAACAGAGCCAACATTTGGATCAAGAAACTTGGCTGGAGAATCCAAGCTCTTAACTGTCATGCTATTACCTTTCTCCTTCTAAACATTTTTAATACATTTGACCGGAATAGGATATACAGTGGTTTCTCCTGAATGTAGTGTGCTTGCAAGCAAAAGAATAAGCTCTATGACTTTGGTCAATGTTAAACGTGGCCACTGGCCTGGAGAACAAAGGAACTTCTTTAACTGGTGTCAGCATCTAAACCTTTGACAGCATTTTTGTACTGTTATCCCCATAGCACATGATTGTCTGTGTGTGTGTGTGTGTGTGTGTGTGTGTCATTTCAGAAATGGGGAAAGTCTTAGTTTTAAATTCCTGGAACTTTCAAGGATGGGGTTGTTTGCAAGGGATTCCACAAGTCAACTACACCATACCCTCCCCCACCTAGGAAACCCTACACTTACCTGGTCACCTTTTCTAGGGCCTTACAACTAGGATGACCAACCATCCCTGTTTGCCCAGGACTGGGGGGTTTCTTGGGATGTGGGAATTTCAGTTTTAAAACTGGGATAGTCCTAGGCAAACTGGGGCAAGTTGGTCACCCTACTTACAACCCCCTTGTTCTGTACTGCAAGATAAGTCTTTCTCTAATGAAGAAGTGCTCCCACAGTACTCACAGGGAGAGAGCAGAATGTCTGTCCGGCTGGTACCCTGCGTTTTCAGAGATACAAATGACATCTTGGTTCCTAACAATAGGAAGATCTCTGGAAGTAGGCGCACAGTGGTGAAAATAAGTGGAGTGTTAGGTTATTCAGAGTGGTGCTGTTTTTCTTACAGGAGAAGAGGAGGAGGAGGAGCCTGAGATGCCAGTGGGCCCCCGCCCCCGCCCCCTCTCTGAGCTGCACCTGAAGGAAAAGGCGGTGCCCATGCCAGAAGCCAGCGCATTTTTCATCTTCAGCCCCAATAACAGGTGCGCAAGAATGGCAGGGAAGTGGGACTCTGCTCACGAATCCAGCAGGTTCCTGTATTTCCTCTGAACCTCTGGATGGAGCCTGGAACTCTCCTGACTCCCCACAACTTGTGTGAACAGACTCCAATTTAGGGGAAAGATTCCTGCATACTGAATCAGAAGATCTGCATTTATTTTCCCCTCCCCTTTTTGAAATGTATAAACTCTATTTCTATTCTTTTGATGATTACCCGTGATAATTTACTAAGTCTATTTAACATAACAAAATGTAAAGTTAAACAATATTTAAACCTCCTCTTGTACTCTAGAAAGACTTAAACTATTTTAACTCACTCATTTCCTCCTGACTTGCATGTTATTATTGATAAGTATTTTAGTCCTGACCTTTATTTTTCTTTTTTTTTTTCCTTTTTGTCTTTTTTCGTGACCAGCAACGGGATCGCAGCCCTCGGTGTTGCTCCCACACCTCACTCAGCCAGTGAGCGGCCGGTCTGTATGTGGGATCTGAACCCTCGGCGGGAGCGCTGCTGCGCTCCAAAGTGGCACACTGTAGCAGTGCGCCACCAGGCCGGCCCCTGACCTTTATTTTTAACCCAAATTAGACATCATTGTCATTGTTATTACTATTATACAGACAGTGTGTACTTGGGTTTGCATACAACTTACCATTTGATTAGTTCACCATTCTTTATCCATCTCAGTCCATCCTTCTGCAAACATTTGCTTTCTTCCTAAACTACATTCTTTAGAAGTTTCTTTAGTTCCCTGTAAGTTAACTTGGCCCCTATTTATCTGTAATTGTTTTCATTCCTTGTTCTGGATAGTCTTGCTGTGTGTACAATTTTAGATTGACAGCTTTTGTCCCTCAACACATTAATGGTTTTATTCCACTGTTAAGTTAGCTGTCATTCCAACTATGAAAGGCCTTTTATGGTTACTTATTTCTCGTGTAAGTAACCTACCCTTTATTTCCAGCTGCTTTCAATATCTTCTGTTGTCTTTTGTGTTGGGCATACTTACTGTCATGTGTCTAGACATGAATTTTTTTCCGTTTATCTTGATTAGAATATGTTATGCTTCCTGAGTCTATGAATTTAAATTTTTCTTCAGTTCTTGAAAATCTGCAGCCATCATCTTTAAAAATTTCCACTTCTTAATTCTCTGTTCCTTCTTTCTGTCAATTCAATTAGACATGTTAGACCTTCCCATTCAGGTCTCCCTGTCTCTTAATGTGTCTAGCATGTCTTTCATCTCCTTGTCTCTCTTTCAGTATTCTCAGTGATTTCTTCAGATATATCTTCCAGATTCTTAATTCTCTTTTCAACTTTATCTACATTACTGTTTACAGCAGCATTTTTATATTTACCATTATATTTTTTTATTTCAGACAGTTCAGTTTGTTGCTTGATTCTTCAGATCAATCTGTCTATAACTGATAGTTTTTACTGATTCATCATCTTTGCAACTGAGTCCTTTATTTCATTAACTATTTCAAATTTAGTGGTTCTATAATATGTATCTGATATTTCCAATATCTACAGTCTTTGGGGTCTCAGCACTTACTTGTTGTTTCTTATGATTTCCCATCCCAGTGGCTTGTCCTCTTGGGTGTTTGATGATCTTTGATTGTGACCTCAGCACTTCATCGTCATGGGTGAGAGTCCTGAGGACCTGAACTGGGGTTGGGGAAGCTTTCTTCAAGTTCTTCTTGAGTGTGTTGGCTTAGCTCAAGAGTTCCAAGCTTCCCTGCCTGCCCCACCTCAAGACCGGCTTGAGATCCAGTTTCCTGACAACACTGCTGTTGTGGGCATCCATCCTTGGGCAGCTCTCCCTTCCCAGCTGCCCATACACAGACCTCAGCTCAGTGGGGGTGGGGGGGTTGATTTGATGGGGATGATCTTTGCAGACCTCTCCTAACTCTCATGAAACCAAATTGTCTCAAAGAGTCTGTCCTTCCCAGGATTTGGTGCCTCAAGCCTGACCACCACCCTCCTCCACTACACACACACACATATACACACTACAGGCTGCGTTTCTGGAGAAGACTCTCCTTCTTGGTTGTCAGTGTTTTCATCTATGAAACAAAGGTGATAATAACACTTATACCTCCCTTCCTGTGCTGTTGTCGAGATGAGATAGTATACAAAGCCAGCTGTTAATGAATTTTCATATTTGAAAATTCAGAGATTCCCAAACGTCTCAGACCTAACTCTCCAAAATGCCTAAGGTTGCTGTCTGTGGAAGTGCTGCCTGGTTCTGTAGCGGCATGCATCACAAAGCATTGCCTGGTTCTGTAGAGGCATGCATCACGTGGGTGGGGCAGGTGGCTATCATTCCCAAGCAGCAGTGAGACTTCAGGCTGAAGAGGCTGTTCCCCAAAACAACAAACACCTTTTGCAAGCTGACAGAAGATTGGAGGGGAATGGCTCCTGTGACCCAGGGAGCTGTTTCCCCTCGTCTTTCCTGACGTATCTCTCCTTCTCTCCTCCTCCCCGTGTAGGTTCCGCCTCCAGTGCCACCGCATTGTCAATGACACGATCTTCACCAACCTGATTCTCTTCTTTATCCTGCTCAGCAGCATTTCCCTGGCTGCTGAGGACCCTGTGCAGCACAGTTCCTTCAGGAACCATGTACGCTCGCCCTTGTGTTCCCTGCACCCTGCCTCCCGGGTGCCACTGGGCCCCCAGCATCTGTGCTGACCTCATTGTCCAATCGGGAGCCCGATTCAAAATCTCATAAGCAGATGCACAATAAGCACCTCTTTGAGAGATTAGAGCTTCCTCAGAAGCCCGTCTTAGGACCATAAGCAAGTGAGAGAGTGTGTACCAATGCCTCAGCTGGTGTGAGCACTGGCAAAGGCTGGGACTTTCATGATCCCATGCATGTCCCTAGGAAGCTCTGGTTTGCTGTAAACTTAGTAAAGCCAGGAGGTCACTGACCTCCTGCTCTGTTCCCAGTGGGCTCTGACCAGAGGAGAGCATTGGCACGTAGGTGCCAATGGTAAGGCTGACCTCTTATGGAAGAGAGCCTGCACGATCTTCTGTAGAATAGAACTAAATCTGGAGGTCCACCCGGGCTCTGGTGAATAGCATGAAAGGCTAGAATAGAATTTCTATACCTCAAAACTTTATCAAATCCCAACCAGGTGGACACAAAGAGAGGAGCCCACCAATCTTAAGTCGAGCCCATGCCAAACCACTGGAGGTCCTGGGGTCTGCTTGCTCTAGGGCTGTCTTACCAGGGTTAGCAGTTGTTGGTCCTAGCTCCTGAGATACAATAACACAGGAAATCCTATAGCCTGTCCTCAGCCTGGGGGATGCTCATTCCCACACCTTGAGGACACAACACCAGTATAGATTTCTACCAGCATAAGAAGCTAGCTAGCTGAGTCACATCAATGTAAATTAAGCATTTTTGACTCTCCCTGTTAAAAATAAGTAGAACACCCATTCTCAGTCCTAGTGGTCTGATTTGGGTTTGTAAGTAAATTGGATCAATGAGAAAAGCATCCAACCAGATGCTGCCCAGACCCAGTACCAGCTGTGGCCTGCCCTGCAAGCTCCTGCCATGTCTGGGGACTCCCCAGTGCATTCAGCTACCTGCGCTGGCCCTTCAGGACCCAGTGCCCACACCTGCCCCTCATCCCCTCGCTCGCTTCCATGTGTCCCTGTGGGCAGAGGCCCCAGTGGCGCACATCTTGCTGTGGGATGTGACTCATTCTCTAGGGAACATGCACTGACCTCCCGTCCTGCTTTTCTCCCTTCCCCGCCCCATCCCCACCTCGTTTTGTTTTGTTTTGCAGATTCTGTTTTATTTTGATATTGTTTTTACTGCCATCTTCACCATTGAAATTGCTCTGAAGGTAAAGCCCCTGACCCACTCCCCTGCTCCTGTCCTCCCTTGCACCAGTGCTGGCTCTCCGCTGCTATCTGTCGCTAACACACATACGCCTGTGGGTGTCGGGTCACTCTCAGAGCCACTAATCCAATTATGCTTATTTTTCAGATCCTAGGCAATGCAGACTATGTCTTCACTAGTATCTTTACATTAGAAATTATCCTTAAGGTAATGCAACCTGAGCACTGCCTTCTCTGTCTCCTCCTTTGTCTACCTCTGCTCTGTCTGGCTTCTCTCTCCTCCTTCTGCTTCTTTCACGCTCTCCTTTTGACTCTCAAGCCTGAAATTGGAAGAATTAGTGCCTTCACTTTGTGCTGTGCCTTTTGCCCAGGCTCAGAAGCCAGAGGAAGCCCACCCTACTGCAGCCCCTCCTCTCTGGCCATCATTAAGCAGTTCTTGTCCTGGAAGAGACATGTAGCTGACTGTGCCAACGTTGATGCTGTTGCGTCATGATTTGGCACTGTGGCCGTCAGCAGTTCCCCTCCGCACACGCTCACTCGCACCTTCTCCAGTTAGTGGATGACTGAGCCCTCCTTACCCCTCTCCTTCCCTCCTCCTGCCCAGAGGATGTGCCACACAAGCTCCCAGAGCAGAAGCACTGTTGGGGCCTAGAGTCACATGGGTTCTCTCTGGGCACCTGTCATCCACACCCTCCACGGTACTTACAGCAGACGTCAAGGATGAGCTGAAGTTGGGGCCTCATGATCATAACCATGGGCCTAATGCAGGATTCGGAGCCAGTCTCCCAATAGAGGGCTTCCACAGACAACTGTACATGACCTCCAGCCTCTCAGTTCCCTGCTGAAAAGCATTGTCACAATGCCCCTTGCCCTAAGCATGGGGGAGGGAAAGGTGTCCTGAAGAGCTGAGTGCAGGGGGTGAGAGCCAGGCATTGGGAGGGGCTGGAACACCCAGACCCCAGCCTGGCCTGCTTCTGGCCCAGCCCAGCGCCGGATGGAACTGCTCCAACTTGTTATCCCAAACAGGTGGTGCCCACCTCTGAACAGCCCTGGGACAAAAGAGATTATTTCCAGGTTTTTCCAATATATTCCTGAGCCTCTAAACCAGTACATCACCAGGCCAGTTCATCTGAGATTCAGGATGTGTGTTCTGAGACCCTGGGCAAAGTGTGCTCCTGTCAAGGCGAAGGGGTCAGCTTTACCCACACGGAAGGCTTTGAATCTTGTGCTTCAGCGTTAGCATGTTTTTCCTGGAGGCTCGCCTGGGACTCCCCTCCCAAGGCATTCAGGTTCCATTTTTGTCTCATCACTGTGCTGGTGTGAGCTGGTGTCCGCACCTGACTGAGTGCCACTGCCAGCTGCAGACCCTTCCTTTCCCAATGAGCACCACATCATAGCCCAACCCTTCACAACATGTGACAGTTCCATAGATACCAATTGAGAGGCAGTTTTGTGTGCCTTCCCCAGGAAGCTCAGTTGTCCAGGCCCCTAGCTTCTGTCCCTGGTCCCAGCTAACCAAGTGTGTTGCTCAGGTTTTTCTTTTCTATACAGAGAGAATAGATCTGATCAGGCCCCAGTTCCTGGAGGTGTGGAAGAGGGAACCAAGAGTTGCATGGCTGCATTAAGATGCACTGTTTGGAGCCCCTTTTCCTGGACTTCACACTCGGAAAGGCACACAGACACCCAGGGTCCTTTCCCAGGACAAGGAAGGCTCTGAGACTTGGTTCTCAGTGTCCCTCTGCAGAGCTGCCTTGTGGGTTTCAGTGGTGCAGTTCTCCATGCAGGCAGAAGTGAAAGGCCTCTGCGTGCCCTGTCATGGCGAGGGCCCCCCCCTCCTTTCTCTATTCTCTTTTGTGCTCAGTGTGCTTCTGAATGTAAACCTGGTCCCCAGTACTCTTCCCTGCGCCCCTCCCGCTGGGCCCCTCTTCCTGGCCTGCAGGCCCAGCACCATGCCATGCAGACCACGATGGCTGCCCGAGAGGGCCATAAGGTGTGGGGAACAGCTGGAGCATCTGGGGAGGTTTGGCCTTCATAAGAAAAGGCTTGTAGAACAACAGCTGGCCTGAATAATGCAGAGGACTGTCCAATGGAAGAGGGAGGAGGTGGAATCAGGACCAATGAGTAGAAATTAGAGAAGATATTAACCAGCAGAGCTGCCTAGAGGGGTGATTGCCATGGCTGAACACAGCGTGTTCCTGCCCTCCCGGCTCAGAGAGATTGTGAACCTGTGTCCATCCCTGTTCTCACCTCAGTGTGGAAGTACCCCTGCTATGGGCTTTTCCTGGACGATGGCTAGGAAGCAGAGACCAGGCAGTGGCAATCAGCAAAAATGAGGAAAAGGGGGGCCGGCCCGGTGGCGCACTGCTACAGTGCGCCGCTTGGGAGCGCAGCAGCGCTCCCGCCGAGGGTTCGGATCCCACATACAGACCGGTTCCCGCTCACTGGCTGAGCGAGGTGCGGACGCAGCACTGAGGGTTGCGATCCCGTTGCCGGTCCCGGTCCGGTACGGGCGCAACACTGAGGGTTGCGATCCGTTGCCAGACACGAAAAAAGACAAAAAGGAAAAAAAAAAATGAGGAAAAGGAAGGACACTTTGCACCAGGCACCTGAGCCAGGCTTTTTCTGATGCCCTGAATGCCATAGATGACTCAAATAAATGCCCCACTTCCCAGCATCCCCTTGCCCTTGCTGCCACAACCACTCTTCCTCTGGCTATACACACACCTGCCTGAGGAATTCTTTTCCCAAATGCAGAGGGCTCTGCTGGAGTTCGGTAGTAGCCTCAGAGGATCCAAGCCAGGAGCGAGGGAAGATCAGGCCCAGCCCTTCTCTGAGATTAAAAGGCGGCAAGGGAAGGTGCTTGGCCTTCTGCAGGCATGGAGGGCTCTTGTGTTAACATGAACCACGGGAGCCACCTGAGTCCAGCCTCTGGAGTCCCAGGTCTCCACTGAGGGACAGGGTAGGGAGCCTTCCAGATGGCAGGTCATCGAGAGAGATGTGCAACTATACCCCTGCAACCTTTTATATAATCTACCCACTGCTAAAAACCATTGCAGAGCACAGGTACTTGAGTCCCCTGTGGCCCTTGCTGCAAGAGATAGATGGAAGGAATTAGGTTGCAAGAGCTATTTTTGCCAATTTTCCTCTGTGTTTGCTTTTGAATTGCTCTGTGGACTTGCCGCCCTGGGCATGCTCTGATTCCAGAGAGATAAACTGGACCCCAGATGACCAGGGAGCCACTCTCAGCTTCTCAACCGTCAGCTCCAGATTTTTCCCTGTGGTTGGCACCTCACTGCCCACAGCCCTTCACAGCCCTTATCCTCAATATCCATGGTCCCTTGATTCAAGCAGCAAAATGTGGAAGGCTGTGTGCTGAGCGCCCAGCTCTACACCAAGCTCTGAAGGGTGTAGTAACGGTCAAGTCCTGTCGCAATCATCATCTTATGTGTTTTCCTTTCAGAAGTTTTCAAAGGGCTTTCACACTGGTTTTTTGTATGAGCCTCACAAACAGCAAATAGTACAGAAAAGAAACTGAACTTCCCTCATACGGAATAATCTAAAATTCAAATCCAAGCCATAGGGACAGTGAACTCTTCTGAGGAGCTGACTCTGCAGGATAGTGTTCTAAGTGTTTTACAGACATTACTCCATTGAAGCTTGCAGCCCTAGGAGGTAGATGTGATCTTTATCCTCATTTTGCAAATGAGGAAACTGAGGCACAGAGAAGTTAAGTATCTTGCTGCAGGCCACACAAATAAGATATCATAGGGTTGGGATTCAAACCTGGTCTGGCTCCAGGGTCTGCGCTCTTGACCACTGCTCCACACTGCCCTTCTCCACACACAGCTCTTACCCTTGGAGGACCCCAGAGGCAGTCTAGGAGCAACACAATAGAATTGAGTTTAGAATATTTAGATCATAAGCACTGTTTGAGGCCAGGAAGTGGAGGAATGCTACTTGCCAGAGTTACTGGTAGAACTTCTCACTGGGCACTAGGGTGACCAACTGTCCCAGTTTGCCTAAGAAGGGGGTTTCCTAAGACACAGGACTTTCAGCGATAAAGCCAGGCAAGTCCGGGGCAAACCGGGACAGTTGGTCACCCTCCTGTGTGTGTCCCCATCTTCCCCAGATGCCTATTGCTCTCAGCTGGCCCTGAGGGCAAGAAAATGTGGAGAGGGAATTGGGAAATGTGCATAAAAGGGAAACCCAGCCTGAGTGACGGCAGCAAAGGACCCTACAGGGCTGGAGCCGTGGACTTGTGACGAGGACCAGTGGAAAGTTAGAGAGGGGTGGCGGGGGCCATTGGAAAGGGCTTTGAGTGCAGGACTGAAGGGCCTGGCATGGTCTGGGAGCTGTATGGAGCCATTTATGCCCCGAGATGGGGAGCTCTGTGCTGGCCGTGGGAGCGCTTGTGGGGCCCTTTCTTGGCACTGCGTCTCCTTTTTAGTCCTTCCTGTTCCCCTGGGGCAGTGCTTGGGACCTGCTCCAGGGGTGCTGGGGGAGGAAGAGGGCTTGGGGTCTCTGGCATGTGGGTGGGCCACTCACACTCAGTCTCTCTGTACCTCCCCGCAGATGACTGCCTATGGGGCTTTCCTGCACAAGGGCTCTTTCTGCCGGAACTACTTCAACATCTTGGACCTGCTGGTGGTCAGCGTGTCCCTCATCTCCTTTGGCATACAGTGAGTAGGGCTCCCTCCACCCAAGTGGGGGCATGCAGCTGGGAGTAGGTGTCAAAGAGGACGTTCCTGCAGGGCCACTGCAGTGTGACGGTGACATACATGGGGTGGGGCCTCTGAAGTCGTGCACCATGGCAGCTTTGATTTCTCATGTCCATGTCCTCAGCGGTATGACATTTGGGGGTATGTTGATCCAGCAGGAATGTCTTTAAGTATCTGGATTTTGCTATGACAGACAGGGCCAGGCCCAGTTATAAAGAAACAGTCATCTCTAATACCTTCCTACCTCCTCATCTAAGCGCCCAGTGCCCTTGGCTTCAGTTGCCATGAGCCTGCCATTGCCATGACCTACCCTGACCTCTGGTCCATCATCCCTCCCTTTCTCTTACCTCTTTCTCCAGTCTAAGCACCTGGGGTGTGTGTGTGTGAGAGAGAGAGAGAGGACTGATTCTCAGTCTTGGCTTTACAGTGAAATTACCTGGATAGCTTTAATTTTCATTTAATTGGTCTGAGGTACAGTCTGGGCTTCAGGAATTTAAAAAGCTCTCCAGAAGATTCCCCCATACAGCCAAGGTTGCAAACCTTTGTCAGGTTTAAAAGGATCTGCCTCAAGTTCCTAACGTGATAATGTGAATCCTGCACTGCTTTCACATGCACATTCTTCTACAGTCCTCACACAAAAACCTGCGAGAAGGGCCGGCAAGTGCTGATGTCACCATTTTATTGATGGGAAAACTGAGGTCCAGGACGTCATGGGACTTGCTGAAGGTCATATCAGTGGCAGAGAAAGTCCTGGGTCTGACTTCCCAAGAGTGTTTTCATGGTCAGCCCACATAGGGTGGAGATGGGGGACTTGGAGTGAGACCCTTTTGTGTGATCATCAATTATGTTACCCAGAACTTTTTGCCTGGTTGTCTACAGATCTAGATTTTAACCCCAACACTCCCAATAAATCACTATTTAACATTGAACCAAGAATTTCTCCTCTTTAGTCTGCATTTTCTCCATCTGACCTTTAAATCTCTTCCATACAAACTGACTCCCTCCCAGAGACACTGTGGGAGAGATGCAGTGGAGATAAGAAAGTCCTCTGAACTGTGGAATAAAAGAGCCATGAGCCAGCTCTTTTATTCCAGCTCCCACCTGAGCCTGCCATCCTAGCCACACAAGGAATAAAGTCAGCAGTTGCAGACATGTCACACAGTTTTTAGGTCCCCAGGCAGGTCTGAGGCGCTCTGAATGCTTCAGAGGATGTCTCACAGACTGTTTGCATGTGAGGGTGGGGATGCCCTTCAGAGTTGCTCACCAGCCTAGAGTGGTCAGCCAGCCCCACTGGGCTGGATGGATAACTTTGGAAACCATCCAGGCATCTTGCCGAGGGGCCTGGGGGGACCTGCCCCTGACTCCCCCTTTCCACCAGGGAACGACACTTCCTGAGGCTGTCAGAGGTCTGGCTTGGCCTTAGCGTCCCGGGTGTGTGGGACCTGCTGCACAGAGAACGTTCTCTCCTGGAGTGCTGAGTGTGCCATGAGCCCAGGAGGGTTTACATACCCATGTAATGGTCAGCTACCTGAGATGTATGTCTGCAGATGAGCCCCAAAACCTCACCTCACAAGCACTGCCTCTAGCCACAAGGCCAGAAGCTTGCACTTCCACAACTGCAGTGATGTCTTCAGCAGACATAATAACAAAAGCACCATTTATTCAGTGTATAATATGTGCCAAGCACACAGCTAGGTTTTTCCCATAAAATCTCACTTAATCCCTGCAACAACCTTATGAGCTGATTACTGCCCCATTTTACAGATGAAGAACTAGGGCTCAGAAAAAGGAGTTTGTCTTCAATGACCTGGCTGGCAGGTGGCAGTGCTGGGGCTTGAATTCAGGTGTGGCGTGCTCTAAATCTCCCTTCCTGGACACTGCAGATGTCCCTGGGCAGCACAGTATATTGCTAATGACTCATGACCCTTCACTTCTCATATTATTTTCTCACCAACAGCAAAGTCCCAGGGTCACAGGCAGGCTCCAGGTTCTTCTGGGGTGGGAGACAGGAGTAGAGAATGGTCCCAGAATGGGAAAGTCTTCAAGACCGACTTCACACGGCCTCGAGTCTGCCTGGGCTTAGCCTCAGGACGCCACCTTGCCACCTTGCCACTTTGCACCCTGCTCCTCCAGAAGCTCACTGCCCTGCCCTGTTGCTCTCCCCAGGTCCAGCGCGATCAATGTTGTGAAGATCTTGCGAGTTCTCAGAGTACTCAGGCCCCTGAGGGCCATCAACAGGGCCAAGGGGCTAAAGGTGAGTGGGTGGGCCTAGTGGGAGCCTTTGGCCCAGCGAGCATCCCCCAGTCTGTCGGCTGGGGCGAGCTAAGCGGAAGGTTGGCAGGAGGAGGTAATGGCCAGGCCAGTGCTGCTGTGTGGGAGCCTGGACTCTGGCCCCTCTTCAGGCCCTGGTTCCATAATGAGCAGAATGGTAATGGAGGCAGCTATCCCAAACCTGAGTTCCCAAGCAAAACTTTGTGAAGGGGAGATCCCCACACAAACCTAGAGCCCACCCGAGGCTACAAGGTTCCTATATTCCTACCACTGTACAATGGTAAGTTAGCAGGGCCCTTATCCTTATAGTCACCTAGAGTCCAATGGGGGACTTCGTGTCCTGACTGGTTCTGCCACTCACCGTGTGACTCTGGGAAGGTTGCCTTGCCTCTTCGAGCCTGATTTCCCTGACTTGTGGCAAGGGGCTGTCTGCACTACCTCCCTGGAGGAAGAGGCTCCTGGCGGCTCCTGACTATGTCCTTCCCCTGCCCGTGTCCCGTTGCAGCACGTGGTTCAGTGTGTGTTTGTCGCCATCCGGACCATCGGGAACATTGTGATTGTCACCACGCTGCTGCAGTTCATGTTCGCCTGCATCGGGGTCCAGCTCTTCAAGGTGAAGTCTTGGCTCCAATTTGTGGTGCTGATTCCCAGGAAAGGGGATGGGTGGGGACAACAAAAAGAGGACAGTAGCCCGGGCTAGACTTGGGATGAATGTAACCTCCAGCCACATCCCTGCTTGGGCTTCCCAGACCGGAGGAGGGACTGGCCGGAAGGAGGCGTTGCTCCACTAGGCCAGAGGCCCTCACCCTCTCGCTTGGCCTGCCCTTCCTTCTGGCAAGAAAGGGAGAGCGGCCTTCAACTTCTGGAACCTCCGTGTCAGTTGCTTGCTTACAACCTGCAGCAGTTACTCACTATGAACAGTGTCAGGGGCACCGTCACCCCTTGCTGTCACAGCCCTGCGTCTGTCCACATCCGCGCCCACTGCTCCTGACAAGGCCCCTCGGCTACCACGAGGCCAGTCACCTCCGTGGTTTCTGCTCTCTTATGCCTTAGTCCTTTCGTCTGCCCTCTCCCCGCTGCAGCACTCTTCCCTGCCCTCCCTCTCCCCAGTGAGCCTGCACTGACCTCCTCCACCTGACCATCCCTCCACGCCAGCCCCACTTCCTCACCCTCCTCCCGGACCTCCCCAGAGAGTCCCCCTCTCGTGGTTGGCGCCCCCTCCTTTGCATTCCCACGGCACTCGCAGCACCGAGTGTCTTTCTCCCTGCATGCGAGTCACGTCGCCCACCTGGATTCTGCTCTCCTAGCACTCTGTACCACACAGAGCCCAGCGCTTTGCCCGGCTATGGGAGGCTCACTGACCGTTTGTTGATTGACTCATTGATAATGAACATCTCCAATCACTGTTCTTCTGCCTTCCAGGGAAAGCTCTACACCTGTTCAGATAGTTCCAAGCAGACGGAGGCGGAATGCAAGTGAGTGTAGACTGGAGGGTAGCCAGCGCCAGGGCTGGTTGGCTCTGGGAGGTGGGTGACTTGTCCTGAAGGAAGACAGCTCATTCTTTCTCGGTACAGAGTGGCCGCTGCACTGTTACCCACATGCAGTCCAGTCTCATGACATGACATCTGACATTACCTCTCTCTGAGGTTCTACCCACTGAAGTTCTTCCCCAGGGCTAGGACTGTCCTGTCCCACCGCATGCCAGGAGTCACTGGTGAGTCAGGCACGAAGGGAGATGGGAGACCCCAGAACTAACCATCTCCTGCTCTCTCAGGGGCAACTACATCACGTACAAAGACGGGGAGGTCGACCAGCCCATCGTTCAGCCCCGCAGCTGGGAGAACAGCAAATTTGACTTCGACAATGTGCTGGCGGCCATGATGGCCCTCTTCACCGTCTCCACCTTTGAGGGGTGGCCCGAGTGAGTGTGCAGGTCGAGGCCCATTGCCTGGGCACAGGGGGCCAAGACCCTGGTCTCCCACCCACTCCCAGTGTACTACTGTTCTTATCCTGCACTCCTTCCAAGAGGCCACACCTGCCCATGTTCTCCCCAGGGGATAAGCGTGTTTCCAGAACAGCCTAGAGGCTGTGGTCACTGCCAAAATGTAGACTCTTCTTTTTCCAGAAGGTGCCAACATTCTAGAAACTCCAAACAAAACTGAGGGTTTGTTGTTTTTTTCCCTTTTTGTCTTTTTTACTGACCGGTAACAGGATCGCAACCCTCGGTGTCGCGCCGTACCGGCGACCAGCACAGGATCGCGCACCATACCGCGACCAGCAATGGGATCACAACCCTCAGTGTCGCACCCGCACCGCGCTCAACCAGTGAGCGGACCGGTCTCTATATGGGATCCAAACCC
>NW_007726184.1:1145896-1191695 GCF_000696425.1 Galeopterus variegatus | reverse complement strand
TTTTTTTTTTTTTTTTTTTTTTTTTTTTTAGCTGTTTCCAGCCTCAGTGTGAGCCACAATGTCAGGGGTCTCTGTCATGTCCCTCATGGCACCTGAGAATGGGGTGTGAGGAGAGTTTCTCCAGGTGTGGGCCCTTGGATCACCATGGGTTTCAAGATTACCACTCCCAGCTGCACTCAGTGTGGGTAAAGGTGCAGAGATGTCTGTTGTACCACACTCTGCCCCAGCCCCACAGAGAAAGCCTTGTCTATACTTAGAGTGGAAAGGAAGAAACGGATGGAGGCCTGGGGGCCCTCCCCTGCAGAGGCCATGCTTGCACACCTGGGCCGGCCTATGGCCTTTTCACTCTGTCACGTCTGCCAATCAGCTTGTCCATCAGGTGTTCCATGTGTCCTTGTATAGACACCTGCTTTCCCCCCAGTATGGATTCCAAGGAAATTATAATCTAAACGTCAAAAAATTCCAGGTATTTCTAAGTCAACAATAGCACATGGATCATAGATGAGAGTCAACACAACCATGTAGTACAATACAGGTGATACTAGAGAGTAACCGAGCACCCTGTGGGTTACAGTGGAAAAGGGGGAGATAGTCCCTGTCCATGGAGAATAACAAGCTTGACAGGGCGCACAGCCCAGGCCCGAGTGAATGGCACACATGTGTAAACCACTTACGTATAGACCAGACTATTATTGAGGATCTGAATAAGCATGGGTCATGTTAATACTTTTATTTAAATGGATATTTGCTCTCAGATAAGTTTATTTTTTGTTCTAACATCCTCTGAGTCCATGCCAGTTTGTAAAGCTGTTTCAATTTTGGCCAATATTTCCAGTATTCGAAATCAATGTCCATGATTCATATTACATTTAAGTAGTTCTTGACAGTCAGGAAAGCCAGGAATTACTGTCTCCATTTACAGATGAAGAATCTGAATCTCAAAGAGGTTAAGTGATTTGCCCAAGGTCACACTCCAGTAAGTGGCACAGCCAGGACTTGAGCCCAGACCTTCTGACTCCCAGCCTAGCGCACTTCCAGCACCCCGAACCCAGGGGTCCCTAGGAGCAGTGGTGCCATCTTCCACCAAGGTGACCTGCTTCTGTGGTTCCCTCTGTGGGGCCCATCTCCTCCTCCAGGCTGCTGTACCGCTCCATTGACTCACACACAGAAGACAAGGGCCCCATCTACAACTACCGCGTAGAGATCTCCATCTTCTTCATCATCTACATCATCATCATTGCCTTCTTCATGATGAACATCTTCGTGGGTTTCGTCATTGTCACCTTCCAGGAGCAGGGGGAGCAGGAGTACAAGAACTGTGAGCTGGACAAGAACCAGGTAGCTTTCTGGGGTGGGGGGGGTGCGGCGGGCAGGTGGAGAGCCACCAGGCTGCTAGAGGAACATAGCACCCAGCAGCCCAAGGCCAACCCAGAAAAGAGGTCACAGTCAGAGGAGGGACCTGCATGGTCACCAAGATTGCCTGTCCACTCCTCAGCAAGGACAGGGCTTTCAGTCTCTGTGAGGGGCCTATGTAAAAGCAAGGCAAATCCTCACAGACCCCAGATCAGGCAAATGTGCTTGGCCCACAGGTATTAAGCTTCTACTTAAAGCTACTCTCTGATAGACCCTGTGAAAAAAAATCTTGCACCCTACCTAGAAGTAGACAAGGTGAAAGTTCCACTCCTAAGTGGTTTCTTAAGTAAAACACAGAGGCCCGTGCAGGAGGGGGGCAGGAAGGCAGCTTAAGTGGGGGTGAGATGGTGATGCTGAAGCCTATAGCACGTTCCATGAACCACCCACTACAACAAGGGATGCTGGGGGTGGGACATGGCTGTGGTCAGTCCCCAGCTGGGTTCCCAGCAGGAAGAGTCCATGTGGAGACACACTCCTGACTGGGAATAAGGATTGCTTGTGCATGGGCGGCATGACACAGTGTGCCTGGCTCTACCGTGACCAGGCAGCCGAGGCCTCACGGGTTTCCATGTCTACACTGGAGGCTTAGACACATCATTCTGGCTGCCTTGTGGACTTTGGATCAAAAGCAAGACAGGAAAGGGGGAAGCCAATTAGGAAGTATAGGTGAGAGATGATACATCAGGTTAGTGATAGCAGAGGTAGAAAGAGTAGGAGTTAGAATTGGTAAGGCTTAGAGACTGGACATGGAGGCTGAGAGTGAGAGAAGAGGTTGAGTGACTCCCAGTTCCTGATTTGAGAACCTGGGCGCAGTGCAGAGAAATGAACCAGATCTTTGCAGAGTCCCAAGAATCTGGTTGGCCCAAGAGATCTTCCCTATTAACGAATGATGTTTTCTGATCTTGTGAACACTGGCAAATAAGGAAGATGGATTTAGTACCCCAAGGAGAGTGTGTGGCTTAGGAAATAATCAGTGAGAAGACTGTTAGTCAATCAGCAAGTATTTAGCAAATGCCAGCTTCCTGCCAAGAGTGTACCAGGCATTATCAGGCTGAAGAAGAGGACACACCTGCTTCTTGCCACGATCTAGAGAAGGAGATTTGACTGGAAGGGACTGCCTCTTTGATTAAGGGAATGATGGAAAATCAAAACATTTTCCAAATCTCGAATGTGTAAGTGAGCTAGAGCAAGAAATTGTTTTTCTGACCTCCAGAGAACCCTACCCCCATCTACATCCTACCGTTCTCTGCCGTCCCTACATCATCCAGGAAGCTAACCCCACTCTCCCCATTCCTATGCCCCTGCCTCCCTCCTAGCGACAGTGCGTGGAATACGCCCTCAAGGCCCGGCCCCTGCGGAGGTACATCCCCAAGAACCAGCACCAGTACAAGGTGTGGTACGTGGTCAACTCCACCTACTTTGAGTACCTGATGTTCGTCCTCATCCTGCTCAACACCATCTGCTTGGCCATGCAGGTCAGTCCAAGGGGGAGCCTGGTCCCATGATGCCTGCACAAGGGAGAGTGCTATGGTATAAAGTGCAAAGGAGCCGCATGACTGTCTCAGTCTGTCATTCTCCTGGTACCAAGAGAGGCAGGAAGCAGAAGGGCTATCCTCTTCTTCCAGTGGAAGGAGGACAAGTGTCCTTCTCAAGGGTGCAATCTGCCCTAGGGCCCTGGGTTGATAAAATGGAGAGTCAGGAAATAGAAACTGAGAGAGTCAGCTCCAAGTGCTCATTAGTCAGGACGGCATGGATTCTGCATCCACCCATCTTCAGGGAGCCCTCTTGAGTGCCAGAGGTCTCCATAAAGTCAGTGCAGCCAACCAAAGAAGGAACACAACACTCTACCATCCTCTGCTTCCAGAGATGGCAGGGAAGGGAAGAGCTGGTCAGCTCTCCTGAGTCCACCTGGGTGCCCACGGAGAGGTGGACGGCCTTCTGGGGGTTGGTGCCAGCAAGATCTCTGCTGAGATGAGAGCCTCCGAGAAGGCTGGACAAAGGGTTGGGGGAGTGGAGCTATCCCTGCCTAACTTTTAAGCTCCTCCCTTCCCCCACCCAGCACTACGGCCAGAGCTGCCTGTTCAAAATCGCCATGAACATCCTCAATATGCTCTTCACCGGCCTCTTCACCGTGGAGATGATCTTGAAGCTCATTGCCTTCAAACCCAAGGTAGGCCTCTGAGAAAGGGCCTCTGGTTCACCGGCATCAGAGGGTGGAGGAGAAGGGGTGGGGGAGCGCAGGGAGTGTAAGGAGGAGAGCGAGGGGAGAAGAGCTCCAACTCTTGCACCTGCCAGTGTCAAACCAGGCCAGCCTAGAAACAGGCCTGGTTCACGGTCCTGGCTGGGGCTGGGATGCACAGGAAGCAGACCCTCCCCGGCTGAGCCTCTCCTTCACGGGGAGGCAGATGATGATCCTTCTCCCCCCGTCCCCCAGCACATAATCTAGAAGAAACTGTCCCCACAGACTGGCAAACCAAACCTCTCAGGCCCAGCCCCCCAGATCCACTCAGGCCTCTCTCCTGCCATCAGCCACACAAATGAACCTCATGTAAAAACTTCAGCCGGGGCCGCATGTGCTCAGGGCTCAGGCTCCAGGTTCCAGCCTGTGGGAACCTCACATTCCCTGCCTCAGAGGCTCTGTCATTGCTCCATATACCCTACAGTGCTGCAGATTTCTCTGCATTGCTCCTGTAAGGGAGAGAAGATCAGGAACATTGGTGGATGAGACAGGGTGGGGAAGGTTACTGTCACTTTGGATTATCTGTGCCCTTCCTGACCAGCCACACCTCCCTTGTCCTGGACACTGGAGGAGCAGAACTGCGTCACCTTTTGGAGAGCAATGAGAAGACAGGGGTTCTAGGAGAATCGTGCAGTTACGGGCTTGAGAAGATCTCCCCAGCTTCATGAACCTTCTCTTCCCCTCCTTTACTAGTTTTCCCGGGTGCAACACAGATCACCAGGAGGCAAAAGGGAAGATCCCTGGACATATTCTATTTTGTTCAGATTTTTACTTATCCCAGGACTTATAGGGGTTGGGGGGCCCTCCTTAGCCATTGTTCATGGACAGGAAACCCATAGCAGTCTTATTAAGGTACTGCGTGCTGCATGTGCATCATGGCATGTAACCCTCAGACAACCCTGGAACAGAGGTGTTGGCATCCCCGCTGCGGGGAGGAGGGAGTGAGGCCCGAGCACTGAGTGCGGATGTGCATTGCCCCACTGTGAAGTAGCAGGGCTGGGACTGTCGGTGTGTTCTCTGCCGCAGTAAGCTGTCAGCAGGCATTCTTCCATGGCAAGTGCTCTGCTGGATACTTTTCAGAAAGAGGGAAATGATCTTTGAGGGACTAAAAAAGTAAGACAGATAATATTCTTACAATGCTGATCCTTCTTCTCAAAGGATGCCTAGGGATCTTGGCTAATTTTCAGAGAATTAAGACTCCTGATGAACGTCATTTGGTCATCATAATGGTGTTTTCCTACCTCCTTCAGAAAAAAAAATATATCCTTTTTCACTGTCTATTCTAAGTCCAGTCCCATGTAGGTGCACAAATTTCATCCTTTCCTAAAGAGACCTCCTGAGTTGCCCTGGCCCACTCCCTCTGCCCGTGCCTAGTCCTATTCTAAGCCCCCTGGCCTGGGAGCACTGACAGGCCCACCACCCATAACAGCACAACCAGGAGAGGCCAGGAATGTAGGAGCACTGCCAAGCTTAGCTTCCATCTCAGATGGCACCCTTCAGGAGGGAAATGGGCATCATTTTCATCTGGTGTCATGAGACATATGGCTTAAATATTTCAGAGCCTTGAGTCATTCCACAGTTGACCCAGACGTGTTTCTGATGATGCCTCAGGGTATCTGCAGAGCCTGCAGTGGACTTTCTGAATCATGTCTCATGAGCACAGGAGAGGTGTTGGACAACCTTCCCTAAAAAGCACATGAAATTGACACCTGCAGGAGCCCCAGCCTGAAAGACACTCTACCTAAATCCTGCAAATCAAGGAACAAGCCAGTTTCCTGGGAAGTAACCAGCTGGGCTGGACTCAACCATAAAAAGTGTCTCCTACTTTCCTCAATCCATGGCTTTCTATTATGAGAATACGGAGCAAAGTAAGAGATTCTTTCCCCAAAGAAGGAAGAGAGCCATCCTGGGGCCATTTGTATTCAGTTGATTAGGAGTATAAAAGGAAAGGAAAATGGATCTTTTCTATGAATTCCCCCAAAGGGACTTCTGGTAATAGAGGGGTATGGGCCACTGGATCTGGCTGGCCAGGGAAGGCTGGAGCCTCCCTACACTTTGTTCCTCATTAAGGAATGGACTCCAGGAAAAACACCCCCAGATTTTAGACAGAAAACCAAACCAGAAACCTCTTGAAGCTCTGATAGAAATATCCAGCTGAATCTGGCCCAAGAATCATGGCTCTTCAGTGACCTGAAATGCATATGGCTTTCCTACCTCACCATTGACCAGGATCCTGCCACACTTTTCATTCACTGGCATGGTTCATATGTGCCACGAATGAGTTTGCCCTTCCAAGCATGAGCTATATGAGTGCAGCTGGGCAGCGAGCGTGTGGAAGATCAGTGCTTACCGCAGTCAGGGAGAGGCCATCTGAAGCTGTCACGGCTTGAATTTTTCTCTCTGTCCCCTTAGTCTGCAGTGGGTCAGCTTGTACTCTGGCTTCATTCTTTCATTGTTTCCCCAGTGATTGACGGTCCCAGTTTCTTCATTTCTATCTGTTCTCCTCACCATCTGTGGACAATGAATTTACTCAAATAAATCCCTGCGCCAAATCCAACTGCCCCACTCCTTAGATTCACACTCTGTTCACAAAAAAGTTAACAAAAAAACAGAAGTGAATTTAAACCAGTTTAGATTAATTCAGCCCCCTGCAAAATCTCAGGTGTCTTGTGGAGAAGGTCTGAAGAGAGTGGGATAGATAATAGTGTATTGATTTGGATGCCTAATAGCAAGCCAGAGGAGCTTCCTTCTCTAGAAGTAGGAGATAACTACATGGGACTAATGGGGTGGTGCTGGGCCCTACGTGATTGTGCAGGACCAGGTTGGTCAGCATGAAAAGTTTTGGCTGGATGGTCTGAAGGTAACTCAATAGCTGGATTGTTCTGCTATCATGAACTGAAACTTAGCAGCAAAGACAGGGTAAAAATTTTAAGATACCCTCATGACAAGCACTGAGAAATATCCAATGCCTAGGAATAAATCTAACAAAAAATGACCAAGATCTCTGCAGAGAAAACTACAAAACTTTATAGAGAAAAATTGAAGAAAAGCCAAGAGCAAGGGACAGCTAGTAAGGACGCTGAGCTGAAGCAGGGCAAGCGTCTCCTCCTCAGCAGCAGGGGAGTCAAGAGTCCCCCCAGCATGAGGTTCCTGGCTCCTGCCCTCCCCACGGTCTCCACGTGGGTCATGGAGGGCTAGAAAAGCAGGACTGCTGCTCTGAGGTTGACCTCCTCCCTCCCCCCCCCCAGGGCTTTTTCACTGGGCGGCTGCCCACTTGTGCGGAGAGGCCATCCTCCCTGCTTCTTCAGGTTTCCCCAAGGGGAGGACACTGGCAACCCTCCGTGATCAAAGCCTTGGCCTCCCTCTCTACTTTCTCCCAGCCTGCCAAGAGTCCGGAGAGGAGAATGGAACCAAAGGGAAAACACAGCCCGGCCCCAGCTTTCTTGAAGAAGAACAGCTGGCGCTTTCGGGCTCACTTTCATGGTGCAAGACAAATTAGGCCCCAGAGGCATTTTAAACCTGAGAGATGAAGCAAAGCCTCTAGGCCAGCACTGCCTACTAGAACGTTCTGTGGTAACAAAAGTACTCCATGTATGCCATCTATCATATAGCCTCTAGCCTCCTGTGGCCACTGAGCACTTGAAGCGTGGCTCGTGCAGCTGAGGAATGCCGTTCTATTGTATTTATTTTCATTAACTTAGATTCACATTTACACAGCCCTTTTGGCCAGCAGCTCCCACGGCGGGCTGCACAGCTCCAGGCCCGCTTCCTTCCCATGTCTGTCTGGGATTCTTCAGCCCAGCTGCTCCGGCTTCACAGAGCCAGATGGTTTATCTCATCTTCCCTACCTTTTCTCTATCTGGTGATTTTCTGCCAGAAATTGGCTCACATGTAGCGGAACCCTTCTTGACAAGGTTAGGCAGTGTCTTGCCCTGGGATCCCCAGTGTGGGTTTCCTCCTGATTCTGTCGGTTCCACCATCGTCCCTGGATCTCCCTGTCCTTGGCAGCCACAAGTGCCATAGCCCTTTCCCTGCAGAATCTTCTCCACCCAGTTCCTGAACTGGTCCTAACAAAGGCAGAGAGCACTTTCAGAGCTCCATGCCTGCAGGTATGGTCTGGAATTAGTCTTGCTGCTGTAGGCCCAATATAGGTGTGTCCCTGGTGAGTCTTGGAACACCAGATACTCTTTTTCCCAGTTTGTTGGACTTGTGACTAGGTTTCCTAATTAGCATTTTAGTGCCCTAGTGACACTGAAGTCTGAGAGCCCGAATCCCCTATTTGGTTCTTATCTGACCCTTGCCCTGGATGCAGAACCTTGTCCTTGTACATCCCAGTGCTGGCCAGAGAACCCCTGCCTAATGGCCTGATGTCACTTCCATGGTTGGGCAGCTTTCCCACCATGCCATCTCCGTGCCCGGCCCTGCCTAGTCTCCTGGCCCTGGCCCATGGCCTCTGCTGCCAGGCCCAGCATGCCTGCAGCAACCATCAAAACTGTCTGGGCTATGGCTCCTTCTGCCTGCCCCTAAATGGAGGATTTGGCCAACATTTTCAGAATATCAGCTAATGGCGGGGCAGTAATTCAGCTGCCACCATATTTTCTGTGCTTTGGGTACTTTTTTGAAGCCCCCATTATCTTTCAGAAAACAGGGACTGAGGGCAGCGAAGCTGCGGCTGCTTCTCCAAGAGCAGACAGGCAGAGCATGTGAGGCTGGCAGCACCACGGATGCTCTCAAAGAGCCCAGCTCCTCCTGCCTCAGCGTGTCATCCTGAGGGGCCACCAATGGACCCCTCAGCGCTTGCCTTGGCCGGGAGCGAGGGATGAGTTATGACTAGCAGGTAGCCTGGCTAAATGAGATGCTAGCAGAATTGGAGCTACTCGGACCATGGAGCTCAAATGCTGTCTCTTTGTTGGGATCACTCAGCACAGGACGGCACTGGGCGTGGCCTTGCTCTGGTCTCAGTGACATATGCAGCAGCCAAGCTATGAGAAGGCAGAGCAGGGAGGCTCTCGAAATGTCCCCTTAGTGATGGGCACTGTGGAGCTCTCTAGCCAGGGCCAGTCTGCTCTGCATCTTGAAAGTCTCTGAGCCTGAGAGAGGGTGTTGCTGGCTTGGACTTCCCATGCACAGAGGCAGCCTTGCTCTTACAGCCAAGTGTGCCTATGGGGTGCAGGGACCCCAGCTTCCAGTGGCTTCCAGAGCACTCTTTTCTCTGCCTACTCCATTGTTCTTAGGAATAGTTTTTGCTCTTGGGAATGATTGTCGACCCTGCCAAGGTGACAGTTTTTTTTTTGGCGGGGTGGGGTGTACCTGAGTATGGGGTCAGGATATAAAAAGTCCTTGCCAGCTAACTTTTTTCACCGGGCTTGTGCTGAGCCGATGATCTAAGTCCATACAGGACAGGCAACAGGAAGACTGGGGGGCGGGGGGTGGTGCACGGGGAGCACTCAAGCGAGCACCCACTACAGCAGAGAACTGCAGCAGTCAGCTTCTCAGTCTACCATCAGCTCTGTCCTCGTCTAGAAGAACCTTCTTTCCTTAAAGACCCAGCATCTGGTTTCCCTTTGGCAAATAGCTTTCTTTCCTCACACAGCCAGGAGACACCGTGGTCCACATCTTTCAGCCAGCTTGTGTTCTCCAGGGGCATTCATGCCATTCAGTCCAAACCTTTCAGGTATGGACCCGCGGCATGAGGTGTTGGAGTGTTTGTCTCCAGGAGTCTCCCAGGAGGTGGACCAGGGCTCTGACTTCTGCTGGCAGTAGAAGTGGTGAGGGCAGCCTCATAAACAACTCAACTAGCAGATTTACTTGTCTGGCCCAGAAGAGATTTACTGTCTGGCCCCTTTTTACCAACTAAGTGGAAGCCAGGCCTACTTTCCTACTCTGGCCAGAGTGTCAATTTGGATTGTAATCAGACACATTCTCTGTCCCCCAGAGGAGGCAAGTGAGGGGCATGCCAAAGAATAGGCTCTAGAATGCTGCCCCCTGTGACAGAAACAGCCATGGGAGAGGAGGACACACGGGCACTGAGAGAAGCTGCTAGTCCACAGAAGAGGTCCGGCAGACACAGCCAAGGCCCTGAGCTACCCCAGGAGCACTGGGGAAGCCTGGGCAGGCAAGCGAGAAAAAGGGCAGAGCCAGAACTCCCCTGAGTGCCCCGGGCCAGGAGGACCCTGCAGCACACTCCACCAGGCCTATGCGGCTGTTCCCAGGGTGGGAGAGACTCCACACGCTCTTCCAAAGGCTGGCAAGAGAAATTTCAGCACTCTGTTTAGAGCCCAGAATAGGGTGAGGAGAAGGGAGGAGAAAGCAAGATAACCAGCAGGAAAGGGTGCAAGTTGGGCCATTTCCTCTCGATAAAACCTGAGAATCTTCTAGAAATCATGGCTTGTTTTTTATGCACTAACAGCATTGCCACTGGAGTCTACTTTCTCTCCAGCTTTCCTTGGCCTCTCAGTGCACCACTCGCCAGTAGCTGCCCTCTTCCAGGAATTTTGTCAGCCATACATTTCTAAATGATGCAGTAGTTTTGAAGAGGCTTTAATTGTTACAAAGAAAATTTCACTTTATTTCTTTGCTTGATCATCTGCTGCCCCCAGATCCCACCAAGAGAGAAAATTCTGGTAGATTGTGACCCAGGAAGCCCAGGTCCCACCTCAGCATCACCTTGCATAAGCTGGGGGTGAGCAGGGAGTTGGGTGGGAAGCTCATACAAGCACTTGTTCCACAAGCCATGTCTCAGCTTCTCTGTAAAATAGGAAGACTTGCAAGCAGACCATGGCGAGCAAGGCCACATCTGCAGAAAGTGCATCCAGATGAAACTCAGCAGGATGCCGAGCCTGGGAGTCTGTACCTGGCCCTCTACCTCTGCACAAAAGGAGCATCCCCTCCAGCTTTGCTGTGCGTGTTCTGGCCATCATCATGTTTAAGGAGATCCTTTTGCAATCCAGTGCTCTGCCATCTCTCATCCTAAAATCATTTAGTCTGTCCCTTCAGCCAGATTTCTGCCTCACACCATTATACAGTTTCAAGATTCATCTTAATTTATCCTTCAAGGTGGACTGTGTAAGACACAGCAGAAAGCATGCTACTAGTGTCTGAAACTATCACTCACCCTTTCCTGTGGCTGATGCAACCCATTACTGGGCTTTATGAGATTTCAGCTCAGTTCTTCGCCATTTCCTCTTTCTCTATCCCCTAGGCCTTGTCATTCTTCGTATTATTTATTTCAAGAACTCTTCGCACGTGTGCTGTTTGGCTAAAGTACACCAACAACCCAGCAGATATGTTACCAAGCCTGGAGAGCATGCAGGCTGGGGAGCCCACACCTCCTGACTGGCCCCATCCTGCATTGCCCAGAGCCCCAAGGTCCCTGTCTCATTCATCACTGGAACCCCCACCGTTCAGCCTGGTATTCAGATTTCAACTTAGAAAGAAGCAATCAATAAACACATTGACCCACTTTGTATCAATTCCTACCACTTAGCTTAAGTAACATTTAGAAACAAAGGAGTGTCTGTGATGAACCAGACATTGGGCCACATATTTTACTTTCTTTATCTCATCCAATCCACTAAGCCAAGTGCTGTGGTCCCATTTTACATGTGAGGAGAGTGAAAGTCAGGGAAGGGCTGAGTGACATGTCCGAGATCACAGAGCGAGGTTTTTGTTGTTGTTTGTAACAAACACTTAATACTGTGCTTCTGTACTCCGCCTGCTCTCAGCACCTTGACAAATACTAATTCATTGAATCATCATAACAACCCTGGTATTTTAGTGCAGGTGAAAGTGACTTGAAAGCCAAACTCTTTCCATGCACCCCTTTGAAACAAGAGATGTGAGCAGGCTGTGTTGTTTCTAGGCACTTAGTGGGTCCTCAGCAGAGTTAGTTTTCTTCCTTATCAGAGAAGGAGAGACGAGAGGGAAGCAAGCAAGAGGGAGCAGAGTGCATTCAATGTGTCTGCTCTGCTCCCGTGTCCTTCCACCTCCTCTGAGGCCCCTGCTCTCCCATCACTGCTCACCTGACTGTTCTGTCTCCCTAGGTTGGTTTGGACCTCCTGGATTTCCTCTCCAAATGTGAACTGACAGGTACTTTCAGGAGAGGATAGCTGGGCTCGGGAAAAAAGAAAGAATAGCCTAATGCCACACACACACACACACACACACACACACGCACACGCACACGCACACGCACACGCACACACACACACACACCCTGCAGTGGGAAGATCTGCAAGTTGTGGAGACAAAAACCACATTGCTGAGTCCCCAGAAGGCAGGGGCTGTTTCATACTCATTTTTGTGTCCCACGAGAGGCACTCGGTGAGAGTTGAATGTGTGCATGAATGAATGCATGAGAATTATAGAACTGGAGAACAAGAGAAAAGAGTCGGGATATTGTCAGAAAACATTAGGATCTTCCATCAGTGCAGAAATCTCTGCACATCCCTGCTTTCTGCCATAAGAGACTCCCTGTTTCTAGAACAGCTCTGTCTGGAATCCCTCTTTAGACTGAATTGAAATGCGCCCTCTGTAACTTGCACTTGTCAGTGCTTCTTTTTCCATCGTTTCTTTCTGTAGATAGTTGTTGAGCACCTCAGTGATGATATTGAGACGTGGAATCGCCTTTGTAGGGCTCACATGCAGGACAGGAGACACCAATACACAAACACAGAGGTCAGAGATGGGGTACGTGCTGTGATGGGAAACAGGCCACCACAGGAGAGTGGTGGGAGAGGAGCCCGTTTTGGATAACGTGGTCAGGAAGGCACCTGTTTAACTGAGCCCTGGAGGCTAAAAAGGAGGCAGAAGGAGAGCATTTCAGGGATAAGGGAGGGCAAAGGCCCTGGGGCAGGGGCCAGCTCAGCTTGTTCTGGGAATTCAGAACGGAGAGTGAAGAGAAGGAGTATGCCAGAGGACCACAGCAATGGGTGTGGGTTTGCCCCCTCTGCCCTTGGACACCACAGGGGCTGGGTCATCGAGCATCACTGAGCCAGTGTGCTGGCTGCCTAGCGAAGAATGGACTGCTGTGGGTGGGAGGGGAGCAGGTTGGAGCCTGTTGCTGGAAACGCAGGTGATGGCAGTGGGGAGGGAATGAGGGCAGCCAAGTCATGACATCATCTAATGGGGATCAGGCGTGAGGGAGGCAAGAGGAGTCAGGACGGCCGATGGCTCCCAGCTTGTCTCTGCACAGATGGGAGCCATTTGCCGAAATAGACAACAGGAAGAAACCAGTTTAGATGGGGAAGTTGGGCATATATTAGGTTAAAAAAAAAGTCCCATGGGCTGTTAAAATCTGGAATTCAGTCAGGCGGTCTGGGCTTGGAGATGTGTTCTAGGATTCAGCACCATACACTTTCCTTTGAAGATAAAAATTCCGAGAACCCTGCCCAGAAGCCTCCGTGTTCCAGGAGAAGAGAAGCTGGAGAATGGACAGAAGAGGAAGAAGGAGAAGGGAGAGAAGGGAAAAAATGGGGTCTGGAGGCCAGGGCCAGGACAGCTTAGAAGGGGCTGAGGAAGAAGATGCTGTCCTTAGGATAACGGTGTGAGTGATGTTAGCCAGCTGCAAGGAAGAAGCTTCTAGAAACCAAGAGAATGCCAGAATGCCACCTGGCTGTCCAGAGGGCGGAGGGTTCTTAAAAGTGCAGTTTTGGGCCGGCCCGGTGGCGCACTGGATAAGTGTGCCGCTTGGGAAGCGCGGCGGCGCTCCTGCCCGAGGGTTCGGATCCCACATACAGACCGGTTCCCGCTCACTGGCTGAGCGAGGCGCGGGAGCAACACCGAGGGTTGCAGTCCCATTGCCGGTCCCCGGTCCGGTACGGGGGCAACACTGAGGGTTGCGATCCGTTGCCGGACACGGAAAAAAACAAAAAACAAAAAAAAAAAAAAAAAAGTGCAGTTTTTCCTCATCCACACTCTCTCTTAGTAAGCACGACAGAGGCTCCCAACTATGTTCCTCTTTCTCCCGTGCTGGAAATCCTTGCCCAGGAGGGGTTCAGAGGCCAAGGCTTCTAGAGCTCACTGGACACATTGGCAAAGAAACCAGTGTGTTCTGATTCCATAAATGGAATTTCTAAGACAGACTTTCTTTACTAAACTTCTCCTTTACTAAGAGGTTCTTTGCTATTAAAAAAAAAAAAAAACACACACACAGTGGGGAGTACACCCCCTACCTGGTGCCTTAGCTAGGGACAAGTATTCTCATACAGTCGTCTGTATTCCTTCCAATCTTTCTCTCGCCCTGCCCCTCCACCCCCTCCCCTCTGCTCTGCCCTCAGCAGTTAGGTCCACCCTGGGGCTCGAAGGCCTGGCTGGCTTAGTTCTCCATCTCCTGACGGCCTGCAGCAGGGCCTCAGGGCGATCCTCAGAGCTCAGTAGCTGTTCCCAGCCTCTTGGGGATGACCCTGGCCCCCGGCAAGAAATGCAGGCTCCTGGAGTCCTTTCGAGGAGGGAGATGTCATCCCCATGCGGTCATTCGCAGTGCAGGGAAATGCCCCGAAGTCTTCCAGGAATCAGGTCTGGGCTGCTCATCACTGCTCAGTGTCCAGCCATGCTCTCAGGGAAGGTGTTCAAGAAGAGTGTACAATGTTGACTAAAGAAAAGGGAAAGGACAGTGGTGTGGGACTAAGGACTCTGAGCTTTTGAGATAAGAGGATAATGGTTAAGACGAGGTCATGTTCAGGAGTCGGCAGTTCAGTCTTGCCTCTCCTGATCTCTCCTCCCATCCTTTCCTCTTTTGGCCTCTGCTGGCACCCTCTGTCCTCTGGGTTGCTGCAGAAGCCTCACCCTTATTCCTCATGGCTCTGATCTGTCCTGAGCACCACCACAAGTGTCTTCTGTGGCTCCCCATCGTCCACAGCCGCAAGTCCTCTGTCAGGCCCCGGGCCCACTTTCCAGCCTTGTCCCCTCTTCAGTTCTGCCCACACCCTGCACTGCATTCAGGTCCAAGGATCCTATTCACCTCTTCCATGTAATAGATAATAGAAAGCCCACGCCATCTTTCCAGGCCCAGCTCAAATGCTGTGTCCTTCAAGCTGCTTCCCACGTCAGCCCAGCCAGAAGTGGTCTCCACCATCTTTCAACTCTCAAAGCACCTTTTTCTCTTTTCTGGCACTAAATCAGAGCTCTTGCTGGAAATGTCTCATCCTTTCAACAGGACTGGATAGCCTTGGAGCAGGAGCATCTCTTATTCATCTTTCCATCCCTCCCAGTGCTCACACGGCAGCACCTTGTGCGTGTCAGGAGCTCTGGTAATATCCCTTGAAGGAAAGCAAGCCAGAGCTGGCCTGCACAGGCAGCATCCCCTGGGTGCTCTAAGGGTCACTCTAAGGAACCCCTGTTTCCTTCCTCACAAAAATGACTCCAGCCCCTGGGTCACACGCTCCAACATCCCATGAGGACAGCCCCTTCAATTCCCTACCCACCGCCACAAGCCAGCTGCTCTCTGGGGTGAGAGCAACACAGGGTGGAGAGTGGAGATGGCAGCCACTGATGCCCACAGCCACCATCAAGGGCTCACAGGACCTTGTTGCATGGCCACCTACATTAGAGAAGTCCTAAAATGTGACTAGATGGTTTCTTCAGTGCAGAACTCAGAGCCTTTGATTTGTGATGCACTCAGAGGCTGCGCCAAGTCAGAGCTCTGGGATTCAACACTTCCAGCCTTCCCGGAGGATGGGACCCTTGGGGTTTTCTTGGTTTGCATGTTTTGTTTCATTGGCTTTTTGTAATGCCAATTAACGTGCCACAGAACACACCTACAGAACACAGTTTTGGGAATCCGTAGGACCATCACAATGATCTGGGGAGGCAAAACTGATAGGTCGTATTTAGTGGGTGGGGCCAAGGAGGCTGAACACCCGGCAATGCATGGGACAGTTCTGCCCAATGAAGAATTGTCCTGTGTGTGCTGCTGAAGCATTTGGGAAATGTTCATCCAGGGAACCCCTCTTATCAACATGCTAAGTAGAAGACGATGCCGGCGCCACCTTCAGTGGTGGGTTGATGGCCAAGAGTCGCTGTGGGTAAAACTACCATCAGCAACATGAATGCATCTAGGATTGTGTGACTTTGTATCACCTCCCTGACTTGGAAAATTCAACTTAAAAAATCTCAAGAGCAAGCAAGAATGTTTCCTTTTTAAATATTGTATGGAAACTCAGCTATTCTTTTAGGCTAGTGGTCTTCAATCCTTTCTGGACCCAAAGCCCTCTTTTTTGTTAGCAAATACTTTATAATACCTCCTTAATTTTCCTTAAATAAAATTTATAGGAAACTTTAATAAATTCACATCCATACACATAATGTAAATATATATATGTGATTTTTAACTAACGTAATGGGGAAGCTTGTGTTTAGTAGAAGTAAGAATTCATTGTACACAAAAAGTAGAGGGTAATGAGAGCAGAGGTGGGAGACCTTGGGATAAAGACTGAAGTTACAATGGGCAAGCCTTACTTGCATGTCACCTTACATAAATGACATCAGAAGTCACACAGGATACTCCACACTTCTGCACTGCGCAGATCTGCCCCACACATTGCAGGACATTTAGCATCCCTTTCCCCACCCACTGAGTCCTAAATGCCAGGTTTGCCACTCCAATCATTGGGATGCCCCTGCAGAGCTCCACGACGTGCCCGGAGGCCCCCCCACTCCACACCAACACCTGCCTCAGGCTAAGGTGGGACTCAACGCAGCCTCTTAGTGAATTTTAGTTGAAATCTGTTTATTCAAATTATTAAGAAACCACAGTGTCTCCCACCATCAATGGAACCCCTAGGCCAGAAGCTTACCACACATGTCACATTAAAAGGAGTGGGAACGGGAGATGGAAGAGAGGGAGGCAGCCTCCGAGGCCAGCCCGGAATCAGGAGGCCAGCGCTCCTGATTAGTGTTTATTTGTGAGTGTCCACGGGGTACAACAACCAGCACAAAGGGGCTTGTCAGGGAGGGGACTCCCCACTGCAGCTCCTTTGCCCAGGGATTTGCATACTGTTGCAACGTTGTGACAGGTATCCTTCCTGCGTGGCGCTTGAGCGCTTTAAAGTCACTGCGAATAATGAAAAATAATTGTATGACTGCATAAAGCTTTCATGTGGGAAGGGTAGTATTAGCTATTACACTTTAATTATTTAATGGAGAAAATTATTCACACTGTGGAAAATGCCCGGTGGAAAGTACGCATGGTTTCCTGCCACTGGAAAAGACACTGGAACCTGGGTCTGGTGGGAGGAGGAGAGACTCCCGGCCACGGGGCACAGGGGCCTGAACCCGCCACACAGGCCAAGGCCACCGGGGCCAGGAGAGGCAGCTTCTGGGGAGAACTCAAACAGCAGCAGTGGGCACCACAGGCACTTGTCACAAGGAGCACACAAAACCCTCGCGGGAGCCCCTGAGAGACGGCATGAGCCCTCACGGTCCTGTTCTGCAGATTAAGATGTGGGAAGGGAGAGGCTAGGTGGCCCGCTGCCCAGCTCAGCCTCCCTCTGGAAGTGAAGGCCATCTTGAGGGCTCACTTGGCTCACGTCTCATTCACCAAAGCGGAGTTGTGGCTTGATGCTCTCGGCCGGGACTTACCTGCCCCTTTACAAAGGAGCAGCCGCAACGTCGGGAGTGGGGGCATGGGGACAGGGGCGAGAGGACAAAAGGCTGGATGGCAGGACCTGTCTGCTCTGGTTTTACTGTGCTTGCTCCAGGACCCAGGTGGATTGGACAGGGCAGGGATTTGAGGGAGGCAGGTGGCTTAGCGGCCGCAGGCATCCAAGCTCATTCCCACGGCAAAGGTGCGGGAGGGCTCCTCTTCCTCCACCCACTCCCAGCACTGCCTGTCCTCTGCCTGCCTTCTTCAAAGGACAGTGCTGATGCTCATTTGAACCTGAAGTTCTGCTTTGAACCTGCCTTGCTCTGCTCCAGGGACACGTCCATTCCACGCCCTAGTCCAGGAGGCTCCTATACAGAAATGGGCTCATTTATTCCAGCATGAGTACTATAAAGCAGCTGTTGGCATCCCCCAGTCTACTCAGCAGCACACAGGCAGAGAAAGAGCTTCCTGAGGCCCGGGAAGGGAACCGAGATCCAGCTTCCACCTGCTTCCAGTGGAGAGGCCACAGGCTTCCAGAGATCTGGTTCACGTTTCTATGCCCGGCCTTGCATAGTTCCAGGCACTTAGTGCCTGTTGCATGTCAACTGGATAAATAAATGAATGAAGGCCTTCACAACGTTCCTGGGGAGGAAAAAGCTAATTCCAAAGAGAAATTGGAGCAGAAGGTATCCAGTTAAAAGTGTGCCTTTCCAGAGTGTGCGTTCCTCCAGCAGTTATGAGAGGAGCCTCCACCCACCTTGAGGCTCCTCTTGCCAGGGCAGGGACCCAGACCTCTGCCCACTCCTGCCCTGTCGCACAGTCCCCAAGCTGTCTGTGCAGCATGTGCCTCTGGGTGCCTCTGAATGAACATCACAGGACGGAAGCCAACAGAAGAAGGCAGGGATCCTCACAGCCCTGGGCTGCCAGTGGCAGCAGCAGTGTGCTCCGCTGGGCCTTCTCCACTAGACACCACTCGTGTCCATGATGACTGCAGTGTCTAGACGGCGCCCTAGTACAATGCAACCTGCATTACCTCTGCTTGGTGTCAGCTACCATCGCATTCCACGATGCTGCATGAGGTCAACTCCTCACAGACGCACGCAGCCACTGCCAGCTGGGCCTGGATCCTGCCCCCACTCCATCCAACCCCCATCACTCAGCCCCACAACTGAGGACAGGGAAGGCCCATGCCTGCAGGAGCAGCCCCACCCACCTCACCTACCTGCCTCAGGTGCTCACCTGCCGGGAGCCTCAGCTCTCCCAGGGCCCCCAGGTTGAGGACAAGCCATCTGTTGGCCCTCCCCCCATTTTAGGCCCCACCTCCTCTGGTGACCTTGGCCACTTTCTCCAGTTTCCTGTTGACTGTTGCTTCTTCCCCTGTCTGAGCTGCAGGGGTCACTTCAGGGCCCTGGGACCCAACTGAGGGCTCTCCCTCCCTGCTGCACCCCTAGTCTCTTGTCACACTTCCTCTGCCCAGCCCCCCTTCCTCCCTGCTTTCCACCATCTGTGTTTTGTCCTCTCTCCCCATGTCCCTATCCTCCTCCCCTTCTCCTGCCATTTACCTTAAATGGCCTTTCCCACCAACACCCTTCTCCATCTTTCTCTTCGCACATAATCTCCGCAGGTGCTTCACTCTCCGCCATCTCTGCTCCTGGGTGATTGGGCTTTCTCTCCCTCTGACCTCCACCCTCTGCCTCAGGTCCAGCAGCCCCCCACAGCCCACCTCACCACACTTGCTGGGGCTCCAGAAGGGTTTCCTCAGAAGGGAACAGGGTAGGCCCCTGGACAACTACCAGTTCGGAGTTGCCTCCCCACGGGTCAGGAAGAACTACCTGGTCTCCCCTGTGCTCGCTGCCTCACCCTCTCTTTGCCCCACCCATCTGAGGAAGACATGAAGGTAGGCAGGAAGGAAGAGAGTAGAGAAAGAAGTGAGGGTGGCAGCACAGTAGCTCTTACCGCAAAATTCCTGAGCATGGGCAGGTCTTCTTGTGGACTTCTGACCACCAACCTCTGAGATCATAAGGAGGCTTCTGCTCTGGGGGGAGAAGGAACCAGAATTCAATGGCAAAGGCATGTGCCTGTAACCTCTTCCTCAGCGAGATGGAGAATGGGCCCACCCGGCAGCCTCCGGCCGTAGGAGGAGTGACTATGTCTTCCCTGGCAGGAATGGTGGCTTCTAGGAACCCAGCAGTCAACTGTCTACATGAACTTAAGTCTAACCAAAGTCACCAATCTCAAATAGTACCAGCCAGACTTAACTCCAGAAAGTCTTAGTGCTGGTGACCGGAGGAGAGCAGAAAAGGCCGTCAACTTCCTCCCCCCGCCGTCCACACACCTAGGCTTTGCATCCCCTCTGCTCAGTCCTGCGCCTAAAACTGAACCTGTGAGTCCTGCATAAGTAGAAGGGAGGCAGATCAGCTCTAGCTGACAATGACCACAGCTCATATGTAGAGCTTACTACAAACCAGGCACAGGTCTAGGTGCTTTGCTTGTATAGTCCCGGTTAATCCTCACCTTAGCCCTGTGGTTGGAAACTGAGCCACAGAGAGGTTACATTATTCACCCAAGGTTATCCAGCTATTACATGGCAGAGGTAGGATATGAACCCAGGCAGTCCACCTCCAGAGATCACGCTCTTAACCACTACCCTGCCTCTCTCAACTTGGTATATCTGCAATGATGGAGCTGAATCAGGGCACAGATAATCCAAAGAAGAAAATCGAAAATTCTTGTGCATGTAAAATGCATCACATGATGCCATTGCAAAATTTTTCCTTTCTAATAATGGTTTGCTGAAGCTAATATCAATCTGGTCTACATTTTCTCAGCCCATGCCAGTCAGGGAGTGGAGGCTATGCAGCCATCAGGAGAAGGGGTTCTGGCCTGGGGTACAAGCAGCCACATACAGATCAGCTGGCTGTGGCTGCTCCTCTGCCCAGGTGGCTGCACATGACACCTTCCCTGGGATGGCCAGAGGAGAGGCCCATCTTTGCACTCACCCCAAAGGCTGGGGATTTGAAAGGGAAAATCCGCTTAATCTGTAGCAATTGGGGACACCAAGGGAAGGCTCCGTCCCTTCAGGTGACCTCCCTGCGTGGCTCTGAGGAGTTGGGCATCAAGAGGTTTGGTTCACCACTTCAAGGAGGGTCTGGAAAATTCCTTCCCCAGCCCTGACTCCCAACCATTTGGGACCCAGTCACCAGAGAAAGGAGTGATGGGTATAACCTGGCTCCTGGCCAAACTGATTTCATAAGGAAAAAAGTCTATGATTATTTCCCAACCTCCCTCCTCCATTACACCCTCAAAACCTCTATTACCAGTGTTTTCCAGCAAATGAGGGGTGCACAAGGACAGGTGCATGTGTGACAGAGAGAGAGAGAGCGCGAAAAAACGGCAAGAAATATTCCTCCCAGGTCCTTCCCACTGAGGAGTGTGGCCAGGTGTGGGGAATATGGCCTCGGACAACGTGTTGCCCAGCATAGAAGAGGATATGGGCTTTGTTTCTGGGAATGGGTGTGGAACGGGTGGGAGGAAGGGGCTGTTGGAGGGGCTCCACTCTGGGAGAAGGAGGCTGACAAAGGGAAAGGAGACCTGAAGGCTGCGTCTGGAACCATCTTCATGGTCCGGCTCAGTGGACTGTTGGGCTCATGGGACAGAGGGCCGGGAAGGTGGGTGCATGGGCCAGGGTGAAAGCTGCCTCTTAAAGGGACCCTGTCAGCTCCAGACATGCTCCCTCACCCCCCTGCATTCTAGCCCTCGGGGCTGGGTCCACATGAGCCCTTGACAACAAGGGAACTGGTTGGTTTCTGCAGCCAGTGGAGGCCCACCAGGTAGTTTGCCACAGGACGAAGAGGGCAGGTAAAGCCCCAGTGGCTCAGCCTTAGGTGGGCACAGGTACAGGTGAGGCACTAATCCCAACAGCGCCCAGCAATCCTAATCCAGCAGAAGCCTCACACAGGCGCCGGCTGTGGCAAGGGGGAGCCACCTGTCTCTTGCCCTCCTGGCATCTGCACATGTACAAAGAAGTCCAAGAGGGGGGTGACCAGGGACACACAAGCAGGAAGCTGACAGGGTCCGTTTCGGTAGCAGCCCTTCCCCGGGTGTGACAGCTGATTAACCTGCGTGTTTATCTGGTTTTCAGCGCGTAGCCCTGCTCTGCTCTCTGCCTTTCCTCCTTCCCCTTTCTCGTCCCTCAGAGGTGTTGCAGACCAAGGCCAGCTCGCCCACTTTGTTTCAGGTCTCTCTGGTGGGTGAAAAGACTCCAACTCACCCTCATTTCTCGAGCACTGGGACTTCACCTTCCTGCCTTTCCTCCCACCCTCATACCCAAATAATGTTCTGTTGCCACGTTTTCTAGGCCGATGCTGAGCCTTCCTGGATCTGCTCTTGCTCCTGTTCCTCTCCCTTTTCCTTGACCCCCTCCCTTCTGAAATTGCTTCACCACAAAGATGGTATTTGTATCTAGAGACAGTCCCCCAGCGTTTTCCAATATCTAATTTTTAGAATCACGCATATTTACTGTTCATTTGGGGTCTTCATGCTTTACCCCCTCCCCCGAAAACCAGCGCTCTCTTTTTGCCTGTGAATGATACTGAGACTTTGAGAGGGAATTGGTTGTCTCCTGCTCATAGCATGTGACTTAAGTCGGGGAGAGAAGTTTCTCTGCCTCAAAGGCTCTGGTATATTTAGGAAAACACCCTGGGAAGCCAACAAGAACACCACAATCTCAAGCTGACCCTCACCTAACCCGCACCCTGGCCAACCTCTGCTTCCCAAGTCTGGCTGTCCAAAGTCTCCGCAGTGGCGTTTCTGTTTTCTTCTGGCAGAAATGCCTGGGAACCAAGAGACCCTTCCCCATGGCCTGACCTCCCACACTAAGAATAACAGCCCTGGGACAGCATGTCTTGAGGTCCCTTGGAAAGAGGGCATGGCTGGGGAAGTGGGAAGTTAAGGGAGTTAGCCAAATAGAGCCAGGAGGAAACGGAAGAACACAGATTCGTGGCTCTTGTGAGTAAAAAATTAAAAGGCGAGTTGGCAGCCTTCAGAGAGCTAGGGAGAGAGGCCTGGGGAGCCCTCGAGGGCCTCCGTGTTCACACTCACCAGCCTCTAGAAGCCCATCTCCTGATAGCTCAGGGAACAGGAAAATGCTGGTCCTACTGAACAAATGCAGCCAGCCCTGTCTTGTCTGCTTTGCAGAATATTCGTTAAAGAACTAAAGGAGCAAATGTTCTTTCTTAAGGAAGACAAATCTCTTTACTGCTAGGTCCTTTCCACTCCACCCATGGGCAATGTAACTGCCCTGTTCCTGGGGTTTCCTAAACTGTATATACCCCATGTGCTCACAGAACATTGCTCTGTCAGATCCCACACCTCCCAGAAGGCAATGGTCCAGACCCAAGCAACCCATCTGCTCTTTGTAAAGAATTCACCCACCCAGGACTTTGAGATCCTTTAGTGCTCTGCGACAGTCTATTTCTTGGTTGACCAATTGTCCAAGTACCTCAAAGAAAAGTCTTTCAAGAATGCTCATCTCTTCTCCAGATATGGTGTCAAACACATAAAATCTACATCTACAGGACAAAGTGGTGAAGTCAGGACCCTGGTCTTCCCCTCCTATGCCAGCATCTCTCCTCCGTGGCACCGCTGCCTTTTCCCTTTCCAAGAAGGCAGTGTCCCCACACTGGCTACCCAGCCTGCCCTACCAAACCTGCTCTCAGGAAGGGCTTCCATAACTTCTCTCACTTTGGGTGGCATTTGAATTTCAGTAGGACCCTGCGTCAGAATGACAATGTTGGGGAAGGAACCTGGGGAGGTGCTTAGGAGACATCCCAGAAAGCACCATCTGGAGCCACGTAAGACACTACCAGACTGTGAGACCGACCTCGATTGTCTCCTCTCCACTAGCACAGCCTTTGCCAGGGCAGAACCATCCCTAGAAACATTTGGGCATGTAGGAACAAGGGTTACCCTGATTCACTCCGCACAGAGTCCAGCTTGTTATAGGTATTGTTTCAGTGATTCGATTCTTTTTTATTTCTGAGCTTTCCATGAGTCACCTCTGAGCTCAGGTAACCACCCTTCAGGCCACACTGATTGCTGTGGTGTCCAGGGCCTTCTTTATTCCCAGCTTCACCATGGGACCACCGCCCATTCACCTCTAAGGGGCCACACACCTGTGTTCCCTCCCTCCAGGCAGGCCCTCCTGATGGAAGAGAACCAGGGGTGCAGGGGTGCTGGATGTGGACCCATACTCCTGGGTCCCAGCCCACTGCCACTTGCCCTGCACTGTCCCCACCCACTCCTGCCCCCAGTGGGAAGTGGAAAGGGCCTCTGTGAAAAGGGGAGGCAGGGAGGATCTGCAGGATGGGGGCCGTGTGGCCAAGGGAGGGTGGACAGGAGGTTGGGCTATCCGCCTCCCTGCGCTCCCTTCCCTTCGGGGCTCCTGGCCACAGTGAGGGTGTTCGCAACTCCGGCAGCAGCACTGAGGAGCCTGGACAGTGATTCTGGTGGTGGTGTTGCTCTGTTCTTGTCTGTCTAACATTCCTTTTTAATCCCCGTCCTGCCTGCCCCTCCCTTATGTAGGGTTACTTTAGTGATCCCTGGAATGTTTTTGACTTCCTCATCGTAATTGGCAGCATAATTGACGTCATTCTCAGTGAAACTAATGTGAGTATTACTCTGCCCTCCCCAGGAAACCTCCCTCCTTCCTCCTCTGCCTCCTCTGTTTCTCTCTCTCTCACACTCTCTCTTTGCCTCCTTTTATTTTTATTTTTAATTTCCTGTTTTTACCCGCCTCCAGTCATGCTTTTTATTGAACCTGCCGTCGTCCTGTGGGGAAAAAAAGTGGGAGCTTCTCCTCCTTTTTTTCCGCTGGTCCCAGCTCTGCCCAGCTGTGCTGGACCCGAGAGCAGGAGCCGACCGGAGGGAGCAGGCAGCGCGCTGGAAGGCACTGCCCGGCCCCTCCCCGGCGGCCGCACCCGGCGGCCACACCCGGCGTAACCTTTGAACTAACCCAGCTTTTGCCAGGCCTCTCCACCTTGCGAAAACCAGGGTACCCAGGTTTGAGCCGCCAGAACTGTAGTGGTAAGAGAGTATTTAATACGCCCACGTAACCTCTTTCTTTTCTCATTTTTTTCTCTTCTCTCCCTCCTTTTCATGCTTTTTTTTTTTTTTTCATTTTTCCTCTTCCCTTTTGTTTTGTTTTCTCCTTTGTTATTGGTTTTTTTTCCTCCCTCTTCTCTCTCTCTTTTCCTCGGCTCCTCTGCCCCATGCAGCACTATTTCTGTGATGCATGGAATACATTTGACGCCTTGATTGTTGTGGGTAGCATTGTTGATATAGCAATCACCGAGGTAAACGTAAGTACATGGCGTCTGTCCCTAACTGTCTGTGCCTGCTCTAACACTCATCTATCCTCCCAGTTTATTTTTTTCCTTCATTTTATTTCCTCCTCCCCACCTTATTTTTATTTTGTTTTTGTTTGTTTAAATTGGTTTAAAGGATTTTTTTCTTGTTGCTTTATTTTGAAATATTTTAATTTTTTTTTTTTTTAACTTTTGGAACGCATTAGGACTTCCCTTCTCCTTTTAAGTGTTGATTGCTGCATTTTTTCCTCTCTCCCTGTATAATCAGCCTGGCATGACTCACACTGTATGGGAGGATGCAGCTATGGGGATCATGGAGTGAGGACAAGAGGATGTTTACAACTTCTGGGCAGCTGCTGGGACAGGGACCCAATCCTCCTTAAACCCCCACCTTCACCTCCAGGTCGCTGCCTCTCCCCTCTTGCATCTTGGAGAGGAGCTCTCTCAAAGTGGCATGCTCGCAGCTGAGGCTAGGCCTCTACCTGCATTGTCAGCATAGCCCACCCTGGCCCCAGACCACCTCACTATCTTCATGGTGAAGGGGCTCTATTTCAATTCCACATCAGCAGCCCGTGCAGGCAGCCTGGCCCCTGCAAGCTCATGTGAGAGAGAAGAGGGGAACCATCATGCTCAGACTCTTGTTTGTGCCCTCCTCTCTGGAGAAGCTAAAGAACCAGGTGGTTGGGTGAACTACCAAGAGCTCTTCTGAGGGGCTTTTCCCCCAGTTGCTGTGGAAGCAGACTCCATGTGAGCACCTCACTCTCACACAGGAACCACCACAGGGGATTGACTCATGCACCTGCCTGGCCTCCGCCCACCCCAGCCTGTTCCCCAACCCCTGCTAGCCCTCCCCTGGCTCCCTGGCCCCCAGCAGAGCCCCAGCCCCACAAGGGCTCAGCTGCCTTCTCCGCCCACCTGAGTTGCCTCCTCCTATACAGTTCCTACCAGTTTCTGCACATGTCTTTTTGTTACCTGGCATGTTTAAATCTTCTCTCTTTATCTGTAGGCAAAGCTTCTTGCGGTTAGTCTTTAACATGTGTTGTTTAATTTTTCATCATTTTTCCTTAATTAAGAGACTTGGTAATGTTTGCATAAACCTTTGATGCACTGAACCATTGAATAACAGCACGGAGCAGACGCTTTAGAGTTTTGATCTAAGATATTTGAAACAACCTCCCAAACTCCCCCGCCTCCCGTGCATCCCCCCTCCCCTTCCCCACTCAGATGAACTGACAAGTCATCTTACCTGCCTGATCCCACTGGATTGGAAGCCCCTCTGCTTCTCTCCCAGCAGGTGGGCTTTGGGAGGAGGCTGTTATGCTTTCCATGTGTCCCCTCCAATAGCCTCTTGCCCCTCCCTGCTCACCCAATAGCTCCAGATTCCATTGCCCTTCTGCCCCTCTGTCTCCAAGAACAGTGGGTTGTCTTTGTCTCGTGGTGTGTGTGTGTGTGTGTATGTGTATACACTCTCCCTTAACTTCGTACAGTAAATCTTCAGATCATTCCAAAAAGCCAGTCTTCCTGTTCATGCTCTGAGCCCCCTCCCCTCAGTGCCTCCCCCTTCCTGAATGTATTCCCAGTTTAACAGGCTGGATAAGCTCTAAGCCCATGTATGTAAAGGTCACAGCTCTGTGCACAGCCTGGACCGTGCAGTGCTCTGCACTGGGGATCTGTGGGGAAACAAACAGGAAAGAGATGACAGCCATAGGCTATGCCTTAAGAGGGCTTCCTCTTACAGACAGCAGTGCAGACCCTGTGAAAACCCATGAAGAGACACTCAGAGCCCTACGGCAGGAAGGTACAGGAAAGTGACAGCTAGTTGCCCTGGGATGCAGAGGTCCCACTGCAGTCCCAGAGGATGCTTTGGGTTCTTTTCACTGTTGGCAAGGTCCATATCACTCTACCTGCCATACTTTCCCAAACTGTTCACATTTTTCAAAGAAAAAGCAAAACAATTTTTTTTCTAGGACATAAAATTTCTACAGAAAATGTAGCTGTGTTGGGGGGGGAGGGAGGGAGGAGAAGAAAGGAGCTGAGATCATCAAGCAGACCCCACATTCGTATGATGGCATTCTCCAGACAGCCCACGTTTGCACTACCTCGTTTAACTCTCCCCTACTCTGTGAAGTTGACAGGCGAGGATTCTCCTCCCCACATGCTAATACTAACAGCGATGGTGGAGAGATAGTGTCTCTCCATCCGCACAGCTGGATTCAGGCTCGTTCACTTCTCCCTAGGCCAGAGGTCCTCGATCTCTGTAACCCACCACGCCCTCTCATAAACATACACACATGCGTTCCCATCTGGTCTGCTCCCACTGGCCAGGATTTATTCAAGCCTTACTTCCTGTGATTTTTATTTTAAATAGCCACAGGTTTTTTGGGTTTTTGTTTTTTTCACTTTCTAAATAAATTATTTACCAGCCCACCCTTGGGCTCTGATGCACTTCTCTCCTCCCACCCTCCCCTCATCCCTTGCCAGACACTCTGTACTCTTCCACCTGAGGAGCTGGGTCTGCAGTCCCACTGAATGGCCTCAGTGCATGTGACTGAGAGCAAGAGGAGGTGGCCAGGGACCCTACACTTACTTCTGGACTGCTTTCTCCCCTCTCCCACTTAACTAGTGGCTTCTGAACAAAAAAGAGCAAATGTAACATCACCCTAGGCTGGAAGGCAGTTTGGAAGAGGAAGTTCTGGACTTGAAGTCAGAACACTGGCAAATTGTTGAGACTTGCTGGTCTTCCTGTCCAAGTGTTAACCAAAACGCCCTGAGACTTCGTCTTTCATCTGTCAAGGAAGACAACATTATGGTGATGTGTGCTGAAGCTCAAATGAGAGTATCTATTTAAAACTCAGGGTAAGCTGTGAGTACTGTGGCATGCAGAGGCTGTGGCACTCAAGTAATGACATCCTTTTCAAAACCCTGCTGGGATAACTTGGAGGGCCTAGTCTCTAACCAAGACCATTTCATTAGTCTGTCGTTCACAACCCACAGACACTGTTAGGGGCCATGACAGGTACAACCTGATCAAAGCAAGCCCAAGCCTACTGACCACTGCCCATGACTCTGCAGCCTCAGTAGGCCTGTTCCAGAAGCACGGTTCTGGCCTAACCCTGCACTCCTGGAGTGGCCAGGATCATGGACGACAAATTGAATGAGCAATAATGCTTGTTCTCAGAGGCAGGAACTTCCACCTCCAGGCCTCCCCAGAGTTTTCCAGTCCTGTTGTCATCACAAGACACTCCCAGACATACGGTCTATTTAGGAGTCCACACTTCTAGCCTCGTGAGGTTTCTCACCTGTAACCCATCATCTCTGACACTTTAAACCTACAGGAATCAATTCTCAGTCCCCTCACCAAGTGCCCTGTTCGTCCTAACCCCCCCCAAATGTGCCCCACATTTAAACTCATCCCTGCTCCTCCTTGCCTGTGCCAGGCGTGGGTGCCCCCCCTCAGGAAACAGATTTCCCACAATCCCAGGAATCCCACTGTATTTATAGCCTCGCCATCTGTGCCAGCCACTGTTTCAAACATCTGTGATACATCTTGGGGCAAGACAAAAGCCCTGCCCTCATGGGATTGCATTCTGGAGCAGAGTGAACATACACTGAGTAGGGCAGTAAGTACAGAAGACAAAGGGACCATACAAGAAGGCGGTGACAGCTCTAGAAAAGAAAGTAGTGCTGGGCAAGGGGACCGGAGGTGCTGGGGTGGTAGAGGCAGGTGCTATTTTAAATAGGATGGGCTTGCTTGAGGAGGCAACATTTGAACAAAGTGAAGCCAGGAAGGAATTGAGAAGTTACCGTGAGGACACTGGGAGGAGAGTTCCAGGGCAGAGGAGCCACCGGTGTGGCCGGTGCAGACTGAGCAGGGGAAGGAGAGGGGACGGTGTTCGAGAGGCCACAAGTGCAGAGCGAGGTGGGGTTGCCTTTGTGGCTTTGAGCAGAGGGGCCATGTGGGTTTGAAGGCCCACCCAGCTGTCGACAGGAGCCAAGGGTGGAAGCCAGGAGACCATGTAGAAGGCAGACACAGCAATGCAGGGGACAATGGTGGCTTAGAAGAAAGTGGCAGCATCAGAAGTGGTGAGAACGGCGGACCCTCCGTGTATTCTGGAAGTGGAGCGGCAGCATTTCCTGACAGACTGGGCACCCGGCAAGGCTGTGGAGCTGGTGTGCAGGGTGGGGTCGCAGGCGGAGCCTGTTTCAAGGGGCAAAGTGAGAGCAGGGTTTAGGCGTGTCCCTCAGGCCTCAGGGAGGGCACACAAGCCTGGGGCCCGGGTGTGGAGTTGCCAGTACGTGGTGGGACTCACAGCCAGGACAGAGGGGTGGCCGAGAGAGGGGACGGTGGGCCGTGGCGAGGCAGAGCCAGGGACATGCGCTTAAGTCCTCTTCACCCTGGGGCATGCCCCTGAACAACAGCAGGTGTGACTGGAGGCCACCCGCAGGCCCTGCCCTGTGTCTCGGCGTCTGCCCCTGGAGCATCTCCTCCTCCGAGTGCCATGTGGTCGGAGTGCAACTTCGGGCCACTCTCAGGCAGCCTGTGGGCCTTCTCTACTTCTTTACTTCTTGGGTCTGAGGTCATATCTTCCAGAGAGAAAACACGTGGTTGTTCATGCAAGTCACTATAGCATCAAAAACTGCTCCCTAGTGTCCCGAGCTGGAATCAACGTGGGTGCTTGGGCCCACAGCCTCAGCCAACACTCTTCTTCGTTCTGTATTTTAAAGTATAGGAAGTGCTGAGAGGCCTGGATTCTTGCATTGTGGGTATAGAGAAGTGTTCTCCAGGTGTGAATGTAAAAGCCTTCGTTATGCTTGTGGCTCTAGCACTATACAGCCAGGTGACTTGGAGCAGTTCACCCCCTTTTCTGGACTTCAATTTCCTTAGATGCAAATGGGGCAGGGGTTGGAGATGGTCTCTTGCAACTTCAGGGCTCCGTGACTCTGGATTGGATACCTTCTAGTAGCCTGAGGTAGATGTTTCAGTCCCCCTCCTCACGTCGCCAGGTTTTAGAGTGGCATTTCCTTTCCTAGGGCTCCCAAGGCCTGTGAGAATGGCTGCCCCAGCTTTGGTGTGGCAGGCGTGGAGGCTCCAGAAAGAAGAGCCGGAGAGCAGTCTTCGGGAAGGGAGCAGGCACCAAGGCTGGCACGGGAGAGCACTGGCCCCGGGGCTTGGGCAAGGCTCTGGGGAGGAGAGCGGAACCATTGCTTGGGTGCCAAGACACTGGGCCTTGGTGTAGAACGTGGTGCTGGCTGTGAGCTTAGCTGCTTAGGAGCAAGGTCAGGCAGGAAGGAGGGAGAGGACCGTGAGAAGGAGGAAAGGGAGAGGAAGACACAAGGGCTGCTCGGATGAGCACGGATCAGGCATCATGCTAAGGACGTTATGCCCGTGATCGCATTAACTCCTTGGGATGTTATCCTCCGCGTAGGGAGATGGAGGCTCAGGCACGGCGAACAATCTGCCCAAGGTCACACAGCACATGGGTGGCAAATCTGGGATTCACATCCATCTCTGTGAGAGAATTGACCCTCACATTTCCACAGAGCACGTTGGCTAAACTCCTGGGCCACACTGGCCTCTGCCTGGCGCTGGCTGAGGCAGGGTCTGTGGCTCCCGCAGCTCCCAGGCCTGCATTTGGTGCCCTCCTGCAACGTGACTTTGGGCAGAGCTGCTTAACGCACCTGCTCTGTGCCTGTTGGTTCTGCTGAGGCTGGACCCGGAGGACCGGGTGCCGGTGGGAGGCTCGGAAGGTGGTCTGCACAGCCAGGATTCATATGCCTGACCGACAGGCCCCAGAAGACAAGGACAAGGGAAGCAGCAGGCAGTATCCCCTCCCCTTGCCCAGGCAGCACCTGCAGCTCGCAGATGAGCATGGCAGGAGGGCGAGGCATGGGGGAGAGCAGTGCCGAGACGGTGGGCTGGGACTCGGCTGCAGGAAGTGTCCAGGGACAGACGTGAGGATGCTGGCCCCAAATCTTCCCCACCTCCAGTCCCTGAAGACTTTCCCCCTCAGTACCTTTCCACTGTAGACCAACAGGCACAGACAACTGATGATAACTGTCCCTCACTCGCTCCCCATAGAGATAAGGCAAGTTTGGCTCCTGCTCTGGCTTCAGCTCCTGGAAGGATGGAGGGAAGGTATGGACCCTGGGTCACGAGGGAGCTGCACACTCAGCCGCCCAGCTCCAGCCCCTCCATCCCTCAACCCACAGGCTCTCGTGGCCAGCAGGCCTGGCTCCCTGCTGCCTGCCATTGTGGAGGAGGGGCCAGAACGGGCACACGAAAGGCAAGGCTGGGCCCCCAGAGCTGCGGGGGGTGGAAAGATGTGGGCACAGCTTGGAGACCACCCAGCACAGGCCCATTTCCTTTCATTCCTCAAACACACTGAGCACCTAAGTGTGAGAGTGTCTGGGGTACACGAATTTGAGGAGGACACCAGAGGCCAAAGGCAGGACACAACTTCACGGCTTTTCACAGCAAGACCAGCCCCGAACCTGTCCCCTATGCTTTTAGCAGGGGCTCATAGGGCACTGCTGCCAGACGCTGTCCACATGACAATGGCCAGTGTGGCCTAAGCTAGTTCTAGGGTAGACAGATCAAATCAAGACTGGTGGCTCAGGACAGCTATGCCCCTACACTCAGTTTCCCATAGCTGGGTCCCTCCTCCTGTGGCCCTCAGAGTTCCCTGCCACTTCCAGCACCACACCCCACCCTCCAGCAAAACTGACACTGCCAAGGGGTCTTGTTTCAGAATGAGGTGATTCCAACATATTAATTCACACTACAGTGCTAGTGACTCAGTGCGTCACCCTTCCAAAAAATAATTCTGCCTTTGAAAAGAAGGTAATGCTCAACCTAAAGGCTGCATTTTCAGTGTAACTAAGGTGAGACTTCAGGATTTGACACCTGAGTGGGAGGATGTTCTTGTATACACCTCCCCACCCTCCGCCCTTCTAGCTATTCTACAAAGGTAGTTTTCTACTCTGCTTAGAAATAAGGCTGGCCCAAGAGATTTAACAGAACCACCCTCATTCCTAGACGTGAGACAGCACATCTGACCAGCAGCAGTCCAGCTGGAATGGAGGAGCCCGGAAGCCTGTGGGGTGAGGCTTGCTGTGTGGCAGTGGCCTGTGGCCACTACAAGGCCAGACACAGTAAGAGGCAGACAGACCTGACAGAGTGGCCTGGCACAGCGCGTTTCCTTAAATGCCATTGCCTAGAGGTATCCTGTAGGACTGACCCTAAAGGTCGTGGGAACTCTTTGCTATGGCAGCCTGTCGTGGGTCCTGAATTCAACTGGATTAGGTCACCCGAGCATCCCTGCAGCATGACACGTTGATGCCCCTGCCCACTGCCTTCTGACCAAGACCACTTTGCTTTTTACTTTCATCTACTTTTATGTCCTTTCCTTCCCTGGTCTCATCTTTTCAACCCACATCCATCCTCCTTCCTTCTAAAATACAAGAGTAGAGGGAAGCTGTCACAACACCCCCTCGGCTCGGCCAGACAGCCATCTGTGCCTCGCCAGTGTATGTGGCTTCAGTTCCCACAGGCTTAGCAGGCACCTGTGGGTGGGTTTGCCTGAGGGCTTCTAAAGCAAAGGGACCTAGAAGATTCCATGAGCTCGTACTGAGAAGAGCTGCACTGTGGATGGGCTCAAAAATGCCCACAGCACCTCAGAAAGTACTGCCACTTCTGTTGACACTCATCTGCCTCGTGTTCAGGGCTCCCACCCCTGAGGGTCGTGTGTGTGCGTGCGTGCGTGCGTGTGTGTCCTGAATCTCTGTCTCTCTCTGCTTGCTCTTTCTTTTCCTCTCCCTTTCTTCTGTTTCCTTCTGACCTTATTTGTGCGTGTGCGCACTCACGTTCTCTCTCTCTCTGGCATATGGAATTATTGGTGTTGGTAGATGTATTCCTCGTGGGTTTTTTGTTTTCCTTTCTTTGTCTGAATGACTGGATACTGGCTGTCTCTCCCAGGGCAAGATAAATCCACCCTGGCAATTTTGTAATTAGTCTTGTTCGGCGCATGGTTTTGGCAGGTAATAGCACCTGGGGGCTGTCAAGTTGCAGGTGCATTCTACATACATAGTGACTCCTGAGGATTACACTGCATCTGGCCACTGTGCAGGCAACACTACAGATCACCAGTGTCAGCCTTCCACAGCCCAGCACAGCAAGGAGAGCCAGGGAGAGCCAGGAACCAGCAAGCCCCCTCTGTGCCTTGCCATCAGCGCCCTGGGGCCAAAGACCCCCCCCCAAGGGGAGTTCTGAAGGGTCATTTCAACCATGTACCTGAAAATATAAAAATACATGAAAGGCCCTTCTCCTGCCAGCTAGAATTTCAGTTTGGAGGCACGTGAAAGCCAACATGGTGATGTGGAGGCTGGGGGTGCTTCCCACCCTCCACCCTCCCGTCTTCTGGCTCTGCCCCCACTGTTCTGATCTTTCCCTCCCTCCCTGTCCTTCCGCCTAGTCCTCCTCTGCTGAGTGCTGCTCCTCACAGATCCATTCCCGTCTCTCCATTCACACCAGAACCAAATGGGCATTGTGCTTTAAAATTGCTTCCTACTATCCATATTTCCTGCGTTTGCCCTTGATTCTGAAAGCCACTGGCATCCACACTCAGCCCTGTATATCCCAGTTGACTGTGCTTATTTAAACTTTGCATCTCTCTTAGCAAGCAGCCTTTTCATTCGACTTTAGAAGGTTTGCCATTTAAAACATGTTTTACTTTGGCCTCCTTAAAATTCCTTTCCCTGCTGCCATCTCCAGTGGCTCTAAGATTCAGCTTCTCCAGGCTCCTCCACATCTATAGGGCTTTAGGAGATAAAAGGATAGTGAGGACCCCCCCGCCCCCCGCATGAACATGCCCCCTTAACCTATACTTGCTGGTCCTGGCCACGAAGCTGGTGGCCCCTGAAGCCCCTGACTCCTGCCATTCCCAGTCCTCTCTGTGCACCACCTGATAAAACTGTCCTCCCAGCCTGGATTACCTCTGGGGTCTCACCAACAAAGCCCATCCCCTCAGTCTTCCAGCACCCCATGACGCTGCCCCAACAGCGCCAGCCATCTTGTCCTGAAGATCAGATTGAGATGAGACTAAAGACAGTGAAAACAGAGAAGCAGAGCTCAGGCAGGGCAGGCGGTGCCAGCTGGACCCAGGCCTTCAGGTGGTTTGGAATGAAACTTATATCAGATCCAACCCCTAAGTTATGGACAAGAGATTTTTTCAAAGCAAGGGTTCTGTAGCAGAGAAGTCAGTAAAAGACTCACATGCCTCATGACGTTGCTTTTGACCCTATTTCAGAGGAGCATGGGATCTCAGTGGCCCTGATGTTACAGCATTGTCTCAGTGGCAGCCACTGAGACCAGCCAGCCTTCCCTGAGGCAATCTGAAGGTGACCTGCACCTTCTAAGCTGACATGTCAAGGAGAGTTTCAGCTGTGGCTTGTGACCCCTTCAAAATACTCTCTAACCACCTAATCTCGAGAGAATGCCCTGCAAGACAACTTGATTGAGTATTCCAGCCCCTAAATTCCTTACGCCTGGCTGTGCTTTAAAAACATAATTTTTAAAAAACCTGTTTTATCTTCCAAAGAACTATTTTTCAGCCACCTGTCATTCTCCAGAGAGGAAGTGTAGTGTGACAACTGGGAAACACATCCCGCTGGCTCTCACCTCTGTCCTGAGAAGACCCTTCACCTAGGAGAACCCTCTCTGTGCTGGCCCCCAGCGCTCCCTCAGTTCCCGCCCTTGGCATCCTAAACGTGGTCTAGAGAAATGAGCTCAGTGAAAAGGAATAGTGAGACATTCCAGAAACAGACTCTGTCCACTGAGGCAATACTTCTAATGTGACCCTAAACTCAATTCTAGCTGCCCAGTGCTATTCCTGTCATCACTGCCTGTGACACCAGACCAAGGCAATCTGCATAAGTAGATTGAAGTGAGTAACTGGCCTTTCCTTCCTGTCTGCTCGTAGCCCGCAATCTGGAGCCACTCGCCAGCACTCTTTCTAAAGATGCCCACCCCTGCCTCAGATGCGGAGCAATATAGTTGTCACTCCATATCTCACTTATACTCTTTGCATGACCAATTACTTGCCTCAATATCTTGAAATCCTTAAAAATTAACAAACCATTAGAAAATGAAGATGAAAAAATTGGCTGTTCAAAAATTGACTCCGTGCCTCCCATCAGTGGAGACAGTTCCATATTAAAGGTCCCCAGAATGCTGCGGCTGGGGAAGCAGCCGCACTGGCTCCCCACAGAAGGGGGTGCTGGACGGCTCATGGGGCGCAGCCTTCAGGGAATCTCACCACCCCTTTCTTCCCCAGCAAGACCATGGTGGAGACACTTTAAACGAACCCAAGGGGGCTGGGAGCAGAGTAGGGAAAGGGTCAGAGACTGAGGGCACAAGTATCGTGGGCTACCAGCTAATTCCAAATTTAGAGTCAAGAGTAGAGCTGATGCAGGAAGTTTCTCAAGGCATCCTGCTAGGTATGCAGGAGAGAGGGAAGTACACGAATACATCTCAGCGAACAGTGCTCCACTGGGTCCAGCTGCCCTTCCAGCTCACAAAGACTCACATGACCGGAGGGGACCATCTAGCAAACGCCCTTGGCTCTGCTGGAGCATCAGCAGACGGGTCCTCCCAGGGCGAGGGCCGCATCTCGGGCCTCCTCTGTTGTCCCAGGGAAACCGCTCCGTGACTGCCTTCTGCTTTTACCATGAGTGCTGATCTATTTCTGAGACCTCGGGTATTGTAAACATAGTTCCTTGCATAAGAATAGGTTTGTGTGAGATGTTAAAGGCGACATGCTCCAGCAAGTCAAGTGCCCTCTGAACAGCGCAGCTTAAGGCTCAAGAAAAAGTTCACGTGTGAGTCTCTAGATCCTCCCACAGTGATGAGCATCCTGGGAGAGCTACCACTGCCTGGGCTAGGGGGCCCCAGAGGTGCCAGGAGCGCCCCTCCTTCCTCCCTCTCCTGCCTCCAGCTGCTGCTCACTGCTGCTCGTCTCCTATTACAGACACATGTCACACGGACTATTAAATTAATGCATATTATTAAAATAATAAAATACAATCAAGAGTATTAGAACTGACCTAAAGCTAAATCTTGAAGGAAAGAATGATTTAAATAGATGAGATCTTCAACAGGAGCTATAAAGCCTAAAAAACAGTAAGAGAAAAGACAGTTAAATGTTTAAGAATCCCAAATGAAGGATTCTGAATGTTGAAGAAGGAAAATAAATTAGTTTATTTTTTAAATGGCTAGAGGTTGGTTCAATTGGGCCAGGTAAGACAGGTAGGTTCTCTGAATTGTCCTATTTAGAATGGGATTGGCCCCAAAGACCTTCTAGCATTTGCCCAGGATTCACAGGACTCAAGGGTAGCTGTGGTGGTTTTCATGGTGGACCCAAGAGGGGAGCAATGGCCCACGCCTCCTGGGGGTCCCCTAATGCCCTGCAGCCCCTCTGGCCCTCCCACTCCCCACCCCACTGAAGCCCGAGTGTGTGTGTGTGAGTGTGTGTGTGTGTGTGTGTGTGTGTGTCTGTCTGTCTGTCTGTCTGAGTCTCTGCCCATGTTCGTTTCTGTGTTCAGTCTCAGCCCACTAGCTCAGCCCTAGTGACCCTACCCTCCTGGCAGCTGGTAATCTTCCTGAAGCAGAGCAGATCTAGAATGTGTCCTGTAAGTGGCTAGAGAAGTGTCCCTCTCCTTCTTCCCTTACCTCACCCTATAGCTCCACCATTCCCAAAAAAGGACATCTACCAACTTGCTATGGAAAAAAGAAGAGAATTTGCTGAGAAATCTGTTCCCAAAGAAGTATTTTCAGGCTGCAGCAAATGTCTAGCTGTGCACATATCCATCCTTTGAAAATTCCATTACACATTTTCCTTGTTTGTAACTTAAAAACAGAAATGCAAGAGCAGCCATCTGGAAGTGGAGGGTAAAATCAGTCACGGCTCTGTAGCAAGAGCTCACAGCTCAGACGGCTGGGTCTGGGCTCCAGGAACTGGGCAGAGGCTGGCCCTGTGACACTCCCCTGAAGTATCCTCAGCTCCCACCCCAAATTGGGTTCAGCACTCAGACCCATGAGAATAGCTTCTTAAGGTGTTAGTGGTAAAATCCTAAATTGTGTGCAGGGCTTTCAAGGTTAAAAAACAATTCAACACTCATTATTCCATGCCAATGGCCAGGATTCCCCCATCTAGTGACCAGTAGCCAAGCAAGGCCATCTACTGCCTGAGCCCCTGAGGTAGCCCCCACTCTGGAGGCGGTTGAGGGCCACCTCTTTAGCTCCTCCTCAGTGATAACTAGAGTTCAGTCTTCCCCTAAACCTGAGGGGCCATCACCCTTGACTCCTTTGGGTAAACGTGTGGCAAGGACAGGCTCTGGTGGAGGCGAGGCCTCTGTCTCCAGCTGGCGCTGCAGCACAGGCCCTCAAAGCTTCCCTTAGAACACTCGGCTGGTTGAAAAAGAAAGCTTCCATCCACAAAATCCAGAAGACCTCACCTGCTCATCTATAATGGGTGCGAGTTATTGAATTCGCGGCCAGAGGTGGTCACAGGTAGGAGAGGGCCTTTCGGGTCCTCGTTAGATGCGAGGCCTGTGATGCAGGGCCCACACTCATGGTGCTGTCCCAGAACCTGCCAGGCCCACGCTTTGTATTTTGTCACTTGTTTCCTTTTGCCCTCTCCTGCCACTGTGTTGCTCCTGTGTTAGCCAAGACCTGACATACCAGCGTCTTCCTCGGAGACTCATTACAGCTTATCTCTATCTGCCTTTCTTTAAAGCCAGCTGAACATACCCAATGCTCTCCCTCTATGGTAAGACCGACCCTCCAGACCACGCTTCCAGCTTCTGTGACCCCCTCTGACACCCCCACCTGTACCCACCCCAACCCCCAGAGTCTCTGGGAGCCCACCTGGCTCCCACTGCATGTGGCCACTGTGTCTGTCATGTGCCTGCCTGCCCCTTGTCGTGAGCTGTGAGGTGTTGTTTGTGCAGTGGTGTTCTTTCACCTCCCTGAGCTTTCCCGGGGGTGGCAGTTCACTGCGTTCTTAGCCATCTAATGAGCACTGGGAGAGAACTGGACCCAAGGGCCACTTCCTGTTAAACACCCCAAGGACTCCACTGGCTAAAGTCTCTAACTGGAATGCCATGTGGGAAATCTGCAGAGGGCCCTGTGAGAGCCCTGCTGAGGGCCTCCAGGGCCGGGGGAAAGAGAGGTGCTCTAGCCAGGGGACGGAAGGGCCCACAATGACTTCCTGCTGGTCAGTGTTACCCGACATCTCTAACTCCAAGCCTCCCTTGTGCTCCAAGTGTAAGGTCACCATAAAAGGCTTAAGCTGGGACCTGTCACTGAGAGGATGGTTGCATTCCCAGTCACTCCAACTATGTTGCCCCTTGCATTTTTCCAATTCCTGAAGTTTGTTGAAATTAGGCTATACCCACTTTTCTGCAGCAGGCTTAAAGCAGGAAAACAAACTTGGTTGATTGGACCACTCCTGTCGTAGGCGTCTGTGATTCACTTTGACTAAAGTGATAAAGATGCCACTCAGTGTGACCTTGAGGTGTCCTTGGAACAGCCTCCTCCAAAAGGCTGCTGTCACACATTTAAAACTGGGCCAAGTGCAAATTTTTAGAAGGACCAGCGGGCTGGAGGCAAGATGGGGTGGGCTGGTGGTGGTCCCCAAAGCCCTCCAGCCCGCCGGGCCAAGGCTGCCGAAGGGCCGGCCGGAGCATGGTGTCCTGCCCACTTCGGGGGACAGCCGTGTGGGTTCGCTTCTCCACTGCACTGCCATTTGGTGTATTAAAGGAGGCTGCTGTGTCCAAACGGCAGTGTTTCCTTCTCCTTCTAGAGCAGCATCAGGGAGCTGCGGCAACGTGGGGTCCTGAGGGCCAGGGTGGGATCTGCCCTGCAAGCCTGGTTTTTGGTGGGTTTTTTTTTTAAGTCATCAGATCTTGATGCCCCTGTGGCACCAACTTCTAAACCTCTGACACTCACAGCTGAAGTCCCCGCTTAAGCTTGTTCTTTCTTCTTTTCCTCCTTCCCCGAACAAGATGGAACTGACAGCTGAGTTACAAAACCCTAAGCCTCCCCTGCATACTCCTCTGGGGGAACACAACCTCCTTTGAAGGAGAGAAAATAGAATTTCAAGTACATACACAGGTGATAGAAAAACCGAGATTAAGGGCATCAAAGACTTCGCAATGCACAGGCCGGGCAAGGCCCAGGGACAGGACAGGACCACACCTGCAGTGTACCCTGAGCCCCTTCATCAGCCCACGTAGCAGGCCCCAAACACCCACAGGTCTGTCCCCTGACTTGAGGGGAACAGGAGCCCCAGGAGGAGAGGAGGCAGCTCTGATTTTGAAATATAAGAAATATTCAGACCCTCCTGTCTGGGAGGTCTGAAGACCAGGAGAGACCCTGTCTGGCTTGGTTTCTGTGCAGCACCCCAGGGTGGAGGGAGGGACATGTAAAAGCTGCCTTTGCATTTCCCTGCCCCAGTGAAGTGAGTGTCCCCTGAAGCCACCCAGCATCAGTGAGGGTCAGCACAGGCTGCAGGGTTAGAACGGAAAAGCCGTGTGAGCCCTCGAGGGCTTTAGTGCTGGTGACATTTTCAGGGGGTGCAAGCAAGGCACAAGTACTGTCAGGGGTCTGACCTGGAAGTCATTAAACATGAAGCGAGTGAAGCAAGAGGAGGAGTGGAGTGGGGCACAGGGGGCCATGGGGGTCCCCTTGGCAGCCTGGAGGCCTTCCTGCCAGAGCGAGGAACACTCAGACAGGAAGAGCAACAGGAAGCCCAGCGGGTCCGTTCTCTCCCGGGGCCGGGGCCAGCGGGGTGGGTGAGCTGCACTAGCTCTGGGGAAGGGTGAGCGGCCTCAACCCCAGCGGGTTACCTCCCTCTGTGGTGGAAGGGGGATCGGTTCATGTTGTCCTTAGGTCTGGAGCAGAGGGTGACAGGGCAGCCTGTCCTGCTCCTGAGCCCTGGCCGGGCATGTGCCCCAGCCCCCAGGTTCCTGAAGGTCTCACAGCTGAGGGTGAGCCTTTGGCCCCAGACTCCGCAGCAGCCCAAGCATCACAAAGCCACCTCGGCTTGCCCTGGCCTAGATTCTGTCCCCTCCCTCTCCCCTTCCCTCCAGCACTCCACAGAGCGAGATGATCTGTCCTGAGCAGGACAGGGCCTGGACCTGTCTAGGGCTCAGACCAAGTGACCGCCTTCCCTACCTCACCCTGCCCCACACCCCCACCCCTTCCAGGGTCTTGCGCAGCCTGGGGAAGGTTGGAGCCTCCTAGAGGCCCAAGAGCAGAGGTGAGTAGGAGGACGAGAGCTTCAGAGCAGGGGCCAAAAACAGACACTCCGCAGTCAGCAACGCCCCTCCTCCCCGTCCTGTCCCACCCCTGCAGCCAGCTTGGGGCAAGGGCTGTGGGAAGTAGAGGAGGCCCGAGGTGCCGTCAGTGGGCAGCCCCTCTGCCCTGAGCTCTCAGCCAGCATCCTCCAGAGAGCCAGACCCCACTCGGACACAGTACCCTCCACCACACCAGGCAGGCGGCGAGCTGGGGCTGCGTCCTCGGCACCCTGGCAGAGACGGGGGCCTCTGGGGGCAGCTGGTTCTGGGCCTAGAAAGTTCCAAAGCATATGGTCGTTCCTGTGGAATCCCCCATTGCTCCATCCAGGGCATTGAGAACTAGGGGTGAAGGGAAAGGGGGAGAACAGAAAAACAGGGCCACGGGCACAGGGGCCTGGGCACAGCTTGGCTCTGCAGAGACCACAGGAGGGTTTTCTACCCAGAAGAGGCAGGCAGCGGACCTCGCCTCTGCAGACCAGGGGAGAGAGCCTAGTGCAGCTGACCCCACCCTGACCTCCTCCCTACCCTCCCTGAGGGCTTGTTTCTCGCAAGAGCGGCCCACCCCTCCTTGCCCACCTCCTCGTCTGTGCTAACTGCACCTCCTGTTGCCGATGGATTCCAGAATGCAGAGGAAAACTCCCGCATCTCCATCACTTTCTTCCGCCTCTTCCGCGTCATGCGCCTGGTCAAGCTGCTGAGCCGCGGGGAGGGCATCCGGACCCTGCTGTGGACCTTCATCAAGTCCTTCCAGGTAGCCACGCCACCCCTCCCCCAGCGACGCACTGCCTGCAGAGGGAGAGCCCCTCATCTCCCAGGGGGCTGCACCCAGCTGTCACCGGGGGCCCCTGGACTGGAGCTGAGCTGCCGAGGCAGGAGGAAAGAGTCCACCCCAGGGCTCAGGCTACTCCATAGCCGTGGGACAGCACCCCCCTAAAGTGAGAGGGTTGGACAGGGACTGTGGTTTTCAAAGGCAGGCTCCTGGAGCCCCGGGCTTCCTCAAAGCCAAGGTACGGAAGGGCGGGGATGAGGGGGTGGCTGAAAGGGTTCTGCTTTCTTCCGTGTTTACGGATATCTTCACAAGCACTTACTGAACAGAGGGGCTTCACAGTATGGAACAAACTGAAAAATGGGCCTAGATAATCTGATGACCTCTGTGGCCCCTCCAATTCCGGCATTTTCAGAGCCTGGCTGTCGCCTTCCTCCCACGGGCATTTCAGCAGTGTGTGCAGACCCTACCTGCCTATGTCCTCAGCCAAACTCTCAGGGACCCTGTGTCACTCCACTCAAGGAGAGAGGTTCCCTGTATAGGCACAAGATTGCTAACTATGTGATTAATTCCCTATTCTCAGCCATCATTTTCCATCTGTAAAAACAGAATAACAATTGCCCCTGGCCAGCTCTGAGGAGTGTTATGTAAGTTTGGAGTTAAAGAGAAGCAAAGCTGTTAGGTCAGTTGAATTCCTTGAAGATGAGTGTCGAAACCTCCACATATGGCTCATGCGTCCCTGGCCTGGCGGGGAGGACAGGCCTGCTTCTTCCCAGGGAAGTGCCATCTCCAACTTCCCAGGACGGGAGGCCCGCCTGCACTGAGGACCAGCCTTCATGCCCCTCCCTGGCCAGTGCCTGCCCGGGACGGTGCGTGCAGTCAGTCTCTGACCCATATGTGCCCACAGAAAAGGTGCTCGCGGCCCCCAGGCAGCCTCCTGTGGGTCACTCCAAGCTGTCCACTGGACCAGAGACCCAGGGCCCCAGCCCAGCACCTCCTCTCAGCCAGGCCTGTGCCCACCTGTACTCTGCTCGGCCCGGGGTCTCCCTGAGGATTCACAGTCATAGCACTAACTAATGGGAGCAGGACGCGGGTACCCTGGGGTCCCACAGGCCCTCCTATTTCCCTGGGCTAGGACAGGGACTGAGTGTGGGGCAGGAGTCTCAACCCCACAGAAAAGCCTCGCGTGGTCTCGCTGCGCCATCTAGTGGCGCGCAGCGGTACTCAGGCTCGCGGTGCCTCCCCCAGAAGGGTGGGGGTGCTGGAAAAGCAGTTGTCCGAGCTCCAGGGCAGCATGGAGTGAATAAAATCTATGGCTCCCAACCATGTGCCAAGTGTTGCACTAAGCGCTTTAGAAGCCTTAAATCATTTCAACTCCACAAAAGTCCTGAGGGGTCATTATTATTCCCATTTTTCAGATGAGAAAATGTAGGCTCAGAGAGGTTAAGTAATATGCCCAAGCTCCCATAGCTAGAAAGAGACATGATCTTGTAAGGTTTTCTTTATTAAGTGTTTTTTATTACAATAGTAATACCTGCTCACTGCAGCTAGTGGAACAGAATTAAACTGCTCAAGCCTCCAGCCCACTCCCAGGTAGCCACTGTCCACGTGGTATGTATCCTCCAGGACCTTCTCCGTGCTTGTACAAATGTATATGTAGAGTCAGAGGAGTCTTTGCTCGTTCCTGATTGTTCTCACCACCGCAGTATCGCACTATGTCCATTCTCCACACCCTGCTTTTAAAACCAAGCCTACGTGAGAAGCCGGTGTCTGTTCCTCAGGCCTTCTCCCAAGTGCCCAAGACGTGTGTGGAGCTCTTGGAATGCCCCCTCCCACCACTCAAAGCCAGGCAGCAGCTGATGGCTGCAGGGAGGGGATGCATGCTCCCTGGGAAGGGGTGCAGCCGACCTCATGGTGCCCTGCACTTCCTTCCAGGCCCTGCCATACGTGGCCCTGCTGATAGTGATGCTGTTCTTCATCTACGCCGTGATCGGGATGCAGGTAGGGAGCTCTCCACTCATCTCCTCCTGGCTCCAGCACCGCACTCCCTGCCGCCCGACTACCCCTGTCCCTCTTCCATCCTCTGAGGCTGAAGAGGTCACAGGAACTGGAACTTCCCCCAGATGGATATCCTGTAGGTAGCAGGGTGAATGCCAAGTGTGGGTACAGAGAGCTTTCCCCCGAAGACCCAGGACTGGGTTTGCTCTTGGTAGAGGGAAAACACCCCAATCCTGCAGTGGGCCTCAGGAGAGATGCAGCCCTTCTCAGGAAGCAACAGAAGGTGTGTCTGACCAGCCTCCACCTTTGTCCGGGTCTGATGAGCCTGAGAATTACTCCAGCGTCATTCAGGAGAAGCTAATGACTGAAAGAGAGGGACGGAGGGAGGGAGAGGAAGGCTGTTCCCATAAACACGCAGCAGTGTTCTGCGGCCTCCCCTCACAGGTGCCCACCACACCTTCTCCTACTCCAAACCCAGAGTTTGCCAGCCTCTCTTCAGGGCTCCAGCTGAGTTCCCCAAGCTCAGACTCGGCAGAACATCTCAGCCCAGCATGTCCTCAGCAGCTCATTGCAGAAGGACCAAAAGGTCCATAGGCCAAAACCTTTTGAGATAAAAAAGAGACCCCTGATAAAGTGTGGCAGTTCTCGGATAAGCACAGCTTTAAAAGGCCAGGGAAAAACAGAGGCCTCCGGTTTCAGGGATGACTTAAGTGTGCCCAAGCCTCAGATCACTCATTCCATGTCACTCCAGAATCCAAGAACTAAATTTGGAAGAGTGCTTGGGCACATGGAGCTGAAATGGCAAAACCATGAGGGCCGGTGAGCCCTGTGTCCTGTGTAGAAGCCAGGTCCTGGGCTTGGCACCCACCGTGCTCAGCCATGGCACTTTCTTGAACATGGCTCTTGTTCAGTGTGGGGAATTGGGGCCACAGGCTGCGCAGGACAGCCACTGCCTGACAGGTCACATCAGGAGACTGCTCACCTTATAGGCCAGCCAGTCCCAGAGTCACCTGTGATCCCTGAAGAGACCCTTGAACAATGAATGGTTGGAAATTAGGACCCTCTCTGTCCACAGGTCACCAAATAACTCTTCCTTCCCTCTACTAGGTGTTTGGAAAAATTGCCCTGAATGACACCACAGAGATCAACCGCAACAACAACTTTCAGACCTTCCCACAAGCCGTGCTGCTGCTCTTCAGGTGGGTCTCCGAGGACGAGGCGCACACGCACGCACACACACACACACACACACACACACACACCCCTGCATGGCGCACCTGTGGCTGGATGTGGTCCATTGGGGGCCAGTCTCCAGGAGGAAGGAAAGAGGGAGGACACGGGCTCTCCCTCCCCGTTGGGAAGCTAGCCATCTCCTGGTGGTTTCCCACAATTTCCCATCAGGCAGCTCCCTGCACACTGACACACCCACTGGTAACCACCCAGAGCCACTAGGGGATCAAAAGTCAAATACGGAAAGCACTCTGGTTTGGCATTGGAACAGGCTCAAAGCCAAGGCCGCGACACACGCACTTCATGGCCTTGAGCAAGACACCTAACCTCTCTGAGCCTTTTCCTCGTGAAATAAGTACAGATGTGGGTCACTGTGCCAGTGTATGTGCCATCTGCTGTGTTGGGTGGTCATGTCCAAGGGTGCTTGGTTCCATCCTCGTGCAAGCCAGCCTCAAGTCTTTCCACTTCTTGGAAGGCCCTGGCTTGGGGCTGGCTGGGGAAGGGGCCGTTTCCCTAACCTGCCCTCAAGCGAGCCTGTGCTGCTGCCGCTTCTCCTCTCTCATCTGCTCATAACAACCCCCTTGATCTGCCCCAGACTTGTCACTTTCCTGCTAGAACTCTGGGACCCCCATACAGTCCAGGGCTGGTAGGTGAAAGCTACCTTGTCCTGAGCTGGGTGATTTATAAAGTCCATTCCAGCATGGGTATTACACATACCATGGCACTAGGAGATGTGCCAGCCATTTTCTCTCCCTGGGCTCCTTTCCAGGGGGTTCTGGGGCTGCTGTCAACCCTGCCTCCGCCATGCTGTGAAGAGCCCTCTCCCCATACCCAAGCCCACGTTTCATTATTGTTCAAAATATATTATGTCAAATAGCAGGCTCCTAAATAATGCTGTGACATCACCACCTTATAAATGATCAGAACACAGGACCATTGTTAACTGCTATTTAAAAGCCTGTGCCCCATTGAAATATGGGAGTTGGACACAGATATCAGACTGAGCACATGGGCTTACTCCCCTCTTTTCCTAAAGTCTTGATGACAGAAGATATTTTTTAAAAGAATAAATTCATAACAGTACTAGAGGGAAACATGAAAGAGTGCTATTTGTGAACCAGAAATGTGGAGGAATATCCAAATGGAGGCACGCAGATGGATTCGTTGATGAAGGACCAAGGCCTGAGAAAGCTCACCTCCAAACAGGGCAAGTGAGGCCTACACAGGTGACAGCAGCGGGGGCTCTCCATGCTCAGGGTCATCAGACACAAGGCACAGGAGAGGCCTGGGGCCCTGGCCTGGCTGGCTTCTCAGGGACTCACGCTGGAGAGTGCTTGTTAATGCCCCCAAGCTGAGAGCAGCAGACTTGGCATCACAGCCCTGGGCTTTGGGGTCTGAGGGCAGAGCAGGCCCCCCAGGGAACCTGCCCTCAGAGAAAAGCAACCTGCCCAGCTCACCTGGCAGCTCATCTTGTCTTCCATGATCCCTAGGGAGACTCGTATGATGAGGACTTTATCCACAGAGATGTGAACTGGGTTCTCGATCGCTAAGAGCCATCAATAGTGTCTCCCAAAGTACTGGGGGAAACCAGCATCGAGAGAGAGAGAGAGGCACCATACTCAACCAACAGATGAATGAACACATGAGCAGAAGAGGAGCAAACAGAGCCAGAGGACCTCAAGATAAAAACAATCTATATCTTTAGAAAGATGAGGGAACAAGAGTGGCAGAGGCCATTATTAAAAAGAGCAAAATAAGATTCTAGAGGAGAGGGAAAATGGCGGCGGGTCTGGAGCACCCGTGTCGGGAAACAGCGCGATCCTGAGTGCTGTGTGCTGTGATACCAGAGAAGT
>NW_007726184.1:1137475-1141022 GCF_000696425.1 Galeopterus variegatus | reverse complement strand
GCCATAATAATCATATACATTGTATATTGACAAAATAAAAAATTTAAAAAAAAAAAAAAAAGAGCAAAATAAAGAGAAACACGGTGATTGGAACATGTTTTCAAACTCCATAGCAGAATGGACACAGCTAAGAATTAACGAGCTGAAAGATCAACCAGGGGATTCTCTGATTATATAGTTAAAAGGACAAAGAGGTAGAAAATATGAAACAAAAGTTAAGACATGGAGGACAGAGCCAGAAAAATCCCATCTGTATAATAGAAATTCTAGACAAAAAGAAGGAATGGAGAGAATGAAGTAAAGAAATGATCAAATAAAATTCCAAGTAAAGATTATGGGCCTTGAGATTTAAATGGCCTACTAAGTGCAGAATAGGTTAATCAAAAAAACTCATAGCTGGACACATTGTGATGACTTTTTAGAAATACCAAGAATAAAGAAAATATCCTAAGAGCTTCCAAAGAGGAAAAAGTCAAAAAAATTGAAGAGAAAATATTTCCAAACTCATTTTATGAAGCCAGCATCACCCCGACATGAAAGCCAGACAAGGACAGTACAAGAAATGAAAACTACAGGTCAGTATCTCTGATAAACATAGATGCTAAACTCCTCAACAAAATACTAACAAATTGAATTCAACAGCTTGTTAAAAGGATCATTCACCATGATCAAATGGGATTCAAACCTGGGATGCAAGGATGATTCAACATATACAAATCAATAAATGTGATACACCATATTAACAGAATGAAGGACAAAAACCATATGATCATCTCAATAGATGCAGAAAAGCACTTGACAAAATTCAACATTCTTTCATGATAAAAACTCTCAACACATTAGGTATAGAAGAAGTGTACCTCAATACAATAAAGGTCCTATGTGTAAAGCCCACAACTAACATCATACTCAGCGGTGAAAAGTTGAAAGCTTTTCCTCTAAGATCAGGACAAGACAAGGACGCCACTCTCACCACTTCTTTCAACATGGTACTGGAAGTCCTAGTCAGAGCAATTAGGCAATAGAAATAAAAGGCACCCATGGGCCGGCCCGGTGGCGCACTGCTGCAGTGCACCGCTTGGGAAGCGCGGTGGCGCTCCCGCCGAAGGTTCGGATCCCACATACAGACTGTTTCCCGCTCACTGGCTGAGCGAGGTGCGGGTGCAACACCGAGGGTTGCGATCCCGTTGCCGGTCCCGGTCCGGTACGGGCGCGACACTGAGGGTTGCGATCCGTTGCCGGACACGAAAAAAGACAAAAAAAAAAGAAAGAAAAGGCACCCAAATTGGAAAGGAAGAAAACTATAAAACACTGATGAAACAGATGGTTAATGACATAAATGGAATGGCATCCTATGCTCATGAATTGGAAGAATTAATTTTATTTTATTTATTTATTTTTTTTTTAAAAATGACCGGTAAGGGGATCTTAACCCTTGGCTTGGTGTTGTCAGCACCACGCTCACCCAAGTGAGCCAACCAGCCATCCCTATATGGGATCCGAACCCGTGGCCTTGGTGTTATCAGCACCGCACTCTCCCAAGTGAGCTGAGGGCCGGCCCCTAATATTATTTTTTTTTACATTCTGTGATGTTGTGGAGCAGTTGGGAGGGAGAGGGAGAAGAGAAAGGGGAAGGAGGAGGGGCAGGATTGAGGCTGTGGCACCCCCCTCATTCCCACAGAGGAGACCAGGGGGCTTCCAGCGGTGGCTTGGTCATTGCTGGGCTGGGAGCAGATGTCAGAGGGGTATGGCAAAAGCCCTCGTTCCCCACCACCCTAGCTTGGGAACCCAGGACCCGTCTTGCTGCAGCTTGATGGTAGTCACTGGGCTGGTTGTGCGTGTCAGTGGGGTGTGGCCAAAGCCAGCCCCCCCCCCCCACTGCCCTGGCTCAGAATTGGAAGAATTAATATTGTTAAAATGTCCATACCACCCAAAGTGATCTACAAACTCAATGCAATTCTTATCAAAATTCCAATGTCATTTTTCATGGAAATAGAAAAAGCAATCCTAAAATTCATGTAGAACCACAAAAGACCCCAAATATCAATCTTAAGCAAAAACGAATAAAGCTGGAGGCATCATATTGATGTCAACATCTATTAAAAAGCCACAGTAATCAAAAGAGCATGGTACTGGCATAAACACAGACATATTGACCAATGGAACAAGATAGAAAGCCAAGAAATAAACTCACTTATTTACAGTCAATTGACTTTCAACAAAGGTGCCAAGAACACACAATGGGGAAGGGACAGTCTCTTCAATAAATGGTGTTACCAAGAGGAAGAAGCGAATTACTTTCAAAGGTGTCAATTGGCATTAGACTTCTCATCAACAAAAGTGCATCCTGTAAGACAATAAAATAACATGTTCAAAATTATGAGGAAAATGTATTTTTGAACCTAGACTCCTATATGCAGTCTACTGAGCAAAGTAGCAAAGCAAAATAAAGACACTTCCAGAAATTTAAGAACCAGAAAATTTACTCCCCCACATAACTCTTCTTTGAAGCAATTACACAAGGAAGTACTTCCACATAATAGAAAATGAATCTAAGAAATAGAATGAGTAGAGTAATAATATGAGCTAAAAAATTATAAAATGTATAGCTATGGTTATGAACAAAGAAATTATAAAGCTTATATTAAGTCTAAATAATTAAGAGAAAATATCTGAAACCTTAATAGCAGTTTGGAAGTAAAATTCCATGTTATGTCAACCAGGACGTGAGGTGGTAGAAGAATGAGAAACATGAAACTGTGCTAAGTGTCTTCTCCTGTTTGGGGAGACATGGATGCTATTGAACTCTAAGCATGACTAAGAGAAAGTGTGTATAAGTACACAGGCTAAATATCTAAAAGCCAATCACTAGAAAAATAGAAAAGGAATGTGTACATTCCAAACCATTAAGGAAAAAAATGGAAAAAGAAAACCTTAGCAATTCATCAAGAGGAAAGAAAGGCAAAAGTAAAAAAATAAATAAAATAAAATAAAATAAAACATGGAAATTAGAATAACATAAGGTGGCAGGAGTAAGAACAGAGATGTTAATAATCAATAAATAATTAAGTGGTTTAAATATCTCTGTGAAAAGATAAAAACCCTAATATTGACTTTAAGAAATCCAGCTCTAGCCTGTTTATAACAGACACAGTGAAACAAAACGACTGAAGGGAATGAAAACAAAGGTGAAGATGGAACACAGAAAGACAGCGGCGCACACAGCATGGGGGTGACGCAGAAGTGACAGAGCTGCAGGGGAGCATTGAACACAGCAAAGGGAGAGGTTGATGCTGACGAAAGGTACAACTCATCAAGAATATATAACACTCTGGGGCCGGCCCGGTGGCGCACTGGATAGTGCGCCGCTTGGGAAGCGCGGTGGCGCTCCCGCCCGAGGGTTCGGATCCCACATACAGACCGGCTCCCGCTCACTGGCTGAGCGAGGCGCGGGAGCAACACCGAGGTTTGCAATCCCGTTGCCGGTCCCTGGTCCGGTACGGGGGCAACACTGAGGGTTGCGATCCGTTGCCGGACACGGAAAAAA
>NW_007726184.1:1135109-1137170 GCF_000696425.1 Galeopterus variegatus | reverse complement strand
CTGGGCCGGCCCAGTGGTGCACTGGAGAGTGCGCCGCTTGGGAGCACGGCGGCGCTCCTGCCGAGGGTTCGGATCCCATGTGGAGACCAATTCCCGCTCACTGGCTGAGCGTGGTGCGGGCGCAGCACCGAGGGTTGCGATCCCGTTGCCGGTCCCCGGTACGGGCACGACACCGAGGGTTGCGATCCCATTACCGGTCAGTAAAAAAGACAAAAAAGGAAAAAAAAAAAAAAAAATACTCGAACCTAACGATGTAGTGGAGAGGTGTGTCACTCAGACACTGATAAAATAAAGAGAAAACACACACACACACCTCGTAGAAAACGTCAGATCAAGCAGACCAAAATAGAAGAAAAGGTAAAGAACAATGAAGTAATACAATTAACAAACTTAATCTAATAGATTTGTACTCAATAAATGGCAAGAAAAACAAAACGTTATTTTTAAGCTCACAGAAGCTTTCACCAAAATTAGCCAAGATTTAAGTCACAAAATAGAATTCAACAAATTCTAAAACTTCTCCAACTTCAATTTAGCAAAATTAGAAATTAACCATAAAAACAATAACCCCTCCAAAATCTATTTAATTAAAATATTTAAATCACTCTTCTAAACAACTCAGCCGAAACTGCAAACTACTTAGAAATGAGAGTGACCACACAAGTGTCTTATAGTACGAGATGCACCAATCAATACTAAAGAAAAATTTAGAGCCTGAAGTTCACTTACTAAAGAAAATTTATATTAAAGAAACTAATAGATGGGAAATATAATTGTCAAATAACCCAAAGGTATGAATGAATGCATTTATAAAAATAAAAGCCTAAATTAATAAAATATTAAAATAGATTTTATCAGCTCTACCATTTTCTGCCATGTGATACTCTGCATTGCTCCAAAGCCACCACCAAAGAAGACCCTCACCAGATGTGTTCCCTGGACCTTCGACTTCCCAGCCTCTGTAACTATGGCGGAATAGACGGTCCCTAGCATCACTCTCTCCCACAAATCAACTGATTTAAACTATAAAAACATAACATCAAGTGCATACAGAACAGGGGGACGTCCAGCGGGTGAGGCAGAAGCTCTGCAGAGACAACATGCCCTGTGGGGCCACCGTCACATGATCCAGCAGATAGGCTTCACTGCCACCACCCAGCTCCATTCCCAGTCCAGCCCAGGGTGCACAGAGTGGGGAGACGTCTGGCAGGGGAGGCAGAGGCTCCACAGAAACCACACACCCTGTGGGGCCACCACTGCGTGATCCAGCAGGTAGGCTTCACTGCAGGCACCCGGCTCCATTCCCAGCCCAGCCTAGTGCGCTTGGAGCAGGCAGACATCTGGCAGGGGAGGCAGGAACTCCACAGGGACCACACCGCTGCCGCGTGGTCCAGCAGCCTGGCCCAATGCATACAGAGCACAGAGACGTCCAGCAGGAGAGATAGAAGCTCCATAGAGTCCACACACCCTGTGGGGGGGCCGCTGCCATGCAATCCAGCAGCAGGTAGGCTTCACCGCCGCCACCCAGCTCCATCTCAAGCCTGGCCTAGCATGCACGGAGCAGGGACACATCCAGCAGGGGAAGGGGAAGCTCCATAGAGACCACACGCTCTGCGGTGCCTCCGCACATCCCAGCAGCCTGGCCCAGAGTGCATGGAACAGGGAGAAGTCCAGCACAGGAGGTGGAAGCTCAGCAGAGACCACACACCCTGCGGTGCTGCCTTGTGATCCAGCAGCCCGGCCAAGTCCAAGCTGACCAGAGAGGTGGCTCCCTGGAGAGGCCCAAGACCCGAGGCAACCACACATGCAAGGCAATAGTGGCAAACTGAGCAGTCACTGAGGTAGCCATATCAAATTGGCAACCACAGCAACATCTTAGTCAGTCAATAGTGTCAAACCTGTGGACTGTGAAACCCCCTGCCACAATGAATAAACATCAAAGAAAAGATACCAGAAATACGAAAAATCAAGAAAGTACACCACCAAAGGATAATAACTCTCAAGCTCTAGATCCTATAGAACAGAAGCCCTTGAAATGACTGACAAGGAATTTCGAGTGAT
>NW_007726184.1:1130819-1134109 GCF_000696425.1 Galeopterus variegatus | reverse complement strand
ACAACGGAGAGTTTAACCAGCAGGCTTGTGGTTTAACCAGCAGGCTTGTGGAAGTTGAAGAGAGAATCTCTGAACTTGAAGATGGGCTGTTTAAAATAACACAAGCAGACAGAAAAAAGAATCAGAGGCATTGAAGAATATCTGAGAGAAATATCAGACAACCTTAAGCGTGCAAATATCTGAGTCATGGGTATTCCAGAAGGGGAGGAAAAAGGAGATTGCATTGAAAATATATTCAACAAAATAGTGGCAGAAAACTTCCCGGGTATAGGAAAAATCACAGATCTTCAGGTCCAGGAAGCTCAACAATCTCCAAACGTATTCAACCCAAAAAGGTCTTCTCTAAGACATGTTATAGTCAAATTGGCAAAACTCAAAGACAAAGAGAGAATCTTAAATGCTGCAAGAGAGAAGCATCAAATCACCTATAAGGGAGCCCCAATCAGGCTCACATCAGACTTTTCATCACAAACCCTAAAAGCCGGAAAGGAATGGGATGATATATTCTAAATACTAAAAGACAGAGATTGCCAGCCAAGAATACTCTACCCTGCAAGGCTATCCTTCCGAAATGAAGGGCAAATAGTATATTTCTCAGACAAACAAAAACTGCGAGAATTCACCACCACACGAGAACCCTTACAAGAAATTCTCAAGGGAGTACTGGGTTTGGTTCCTGAAAAATAACTACCACTGCCATAAAAACCCAAGAAAAATCAAAACCTACTAGTATAATAAAAATGGCATTCATGAAGAGAAAACAAACAAAAAGGCTATCTACAACCCAAGGAACCAACAAATACAGAAAACAAACAGTAAATCAGAGAGCAAGGAACAAAAGACACCTAAGACAACCAAACAATAATCAATAAAATGCTAGGAATAAATCAACACTTTTCCCTAACAACTCTTAATGTAAAATATCAATAAAATGTTAGGAATAAATCAACACTTTTCAATAACAGCTCTTAATGTAAAAGGCTTAAATTCCCCAATCAAAAGACACAGATTGGCTGACTGGATAAGAAAGATGGACCCAACTATATGCTGCCTTCATGAGACCCACCTCACCCATAAAGACTCACATAGACTAAGAGTGAAAGGATGAAAAAAGATTTACCATGCAAACAGAAAAGAAAACCGAGCTGGAGTAGCTATTCTTATATGTGATAAAATAGACTTTAGACTAAAAACCATAAAAAGAGACAATGAGGGACACTACATAATGATAAAAGGATTAATCCATCAAGAAGACACAACAAGGGGCCGGCCCGGTGGCGCACTCGGTACAGTGCGGTGCTTGGGAGCGCGGTGGCGCTCACGCCGAGGGTTCAGATCCCATATAGAGACCAGTCCGCTCACTGGTTGAGCGCGGTGTGGGCGTGACACCGAGGGTTGCGATCCCATTACCGGTCACGAAAAAAGACAAAAAGGAAAAAAAAAAAAAGATGCAACAATCATAAATATATATGCACCCAATGTTGGAGCAGCCAGATTTATAAAACAAACTCTATTAGACCTAAAGAAGGAAATAGACACTAATACCATAATAGCAGGGGACCTGAACACCCCACTGTCAATATTGGACAGATCATCTAGGCAAAGAATCAAGAGAGAAACACAAGATCTTAACAATACTCTAGACCAATTGGACTTGGCAGATATCTACAGAACATTCCATCCAACAACCTCAGAATATTCATTCTTCTCATCAGCACATGGATCATTCTCCAGGATAGATCACATATTAGGACACAAATCAAGTCTCAACAAATTCAAAAAAATTGGAATTATCCCATGTATTTTCTCAGACCACAATGGATTAAAACTAGAAATCAATAATAAACAAAACACTGGAAAGTATACAAACACATGGAAATTAAACAACATTCTACTTAACAATACATGAGTCCAAGAAGAAATCAAGCAGGAAATAAAAAAAATTATTGAAACCAATGAAAATAATGATACATCATACCAAAACTTGTGGGATACAGCAAAGGCAGTACTAAGGGGGAAATTTATTGCATTAAACGCCTACCTCAGAAAAATGGAAGGCTGGCAAGTGAACAATCTAATAATGCACCTTAAAGAACTAGAAAAACAAGAACAATCCAAACCTAAAGTTAGCAGAAGGAAAGAAATCATCAAGATCAGAGCAGAACTTAACGAAATAGAAACCCAAAAAACAATACAAAAGATCAACAAATCAAAAAGTTGGTTTTTTGAAAAGATAAACAAAATCGACAAACCACTTGCATGGCTAACAAAAAAAAGAAGAGAGAAGATTCAAATAACAAAAATTAGAAATGAAAAAGGTGATATTACAACTGACCCAAATGAAATACAAGGAATCATCCAAGACTACTATAAACAGCTATACACCAACAAGTTCGAAAACCTGGAGGAAATGGATAAATTCCTGGACTCACACAAGCTTCCAAAATTAAACCAAAAAGATATAGAAAACCTGAATAGGCCAATAACAATAAAGGAGATTGAAGATGTTATCAAAAAGCTCCCAAAAAAGAAAAGCCCGGGACCAGATGGATTCACAGCAGAATTTTACCAAACATTCAAAGAAGAAATGACACCGATTCTTTACAAACTATTCCAAAAGATTGAAACAGACGCCAATCTCCCAAACTCATTCTGTGAAGCAAACATCATCCTGATACCAAGACCAGGTAAAGATATAACCAAAAAGAAAACTACAGGCCAATATCCTTGATGAATATAGATGNGCATAAAAACAGACACACTGAATAGAGAATCCAGAAATCAACCCACACGCCTACAGCCATCTGATCTTTGACAAAGGCACCAAGCCTATACACTGAGGAAGAGACTGCCTCTTCAGCAAATGGTGCTGGGAGAACTGGATATCCATATGCAGGAGAATGAAACTAGACCCATACTTTTCACGATACACTAAAGTCAACTCTAAATGGATTAAAGAATTAAATATATACCCTGAAACAATAAAACTTCTTAAAGAAAACATAGGAGAAACACTTCAGGAAGTAGGACTGGACACAGACTTCATGAATACGACCCCAAAAGCACAGGCAACCAAAGAAAAAATAAACAAATGGGACTATATCAAACTAAAGAGCTTCTACACAGCAAAAGAAACCATTAACAGAGTTAAAAGACAACCAACAGAGTGGGAGAAAATATTTGCAATATATACATCTGACAAAGTATTAATATCCACAATATACAATGAACCAAAACAACTTTACAACAAAAAAAACAAGTAACCCAATTAAAAAATGGGCAAAAGAGCT
>NW_007726184.1:1122330-1129648 GCF_000696425.1 Galeopterus variegatus | reverse complement strand
CACACACACACACACACACACACACACACACACACACACACACACACACACAAGAAAAAAAAAAACCCGGTGGGGAGAAGAAGGCATAACAATTACAATTCCTTGAAGTTCGTATAACAAGCAAACAGAAAGGACATTGCTGAGAGGGAGGGGGGAGAGGGAGGCGGGAGGGAGGTTTCAGTAATGGGCCACAATAATCAACCACATCGTATATTGACAAAATAAAATTTAAAAAAATAAATAAATAAAATAGATTTTATCGATTAACCCTAAAGCTGGTACTTGGAAAAAGCCAATAAATAGACAAATCTTCATCAAATCCAATTATTTTTTAAAGACACGTCAGGAATGCAAAAAGCAAAATAACTTCAGGTGTGGAGTGATGTTTAGAATGACAGAGAATTTTATCCCTCTTTTTTGTGGCATCTTGGAGGTGATCAGCTACTTGGAGATGAAGCTGGACATCTTCCCAGGCACTGGCTGCCAGAAACTCATTGAAGTGGGCTGTGAGCACAAGTGTGCCTTCTTTGAGAAGTGTATGGCCACAGAAGCTGCTGCGGACACTCTGGATGAAGAATGGCAGGAGCGTGTGGTCCAATCTGTGGGAGCAATGACAAACGAGATTTCCCCATGAAGTAGGGTGTCCTGACCATGGTTGTGTCCACCTGCTACTGAGCGAGGGGCGTTCCTGTCACAGGCCAAGGAGAGCTGCAGAAACAAGGTGCAGCTCCACTGGTGCTGCACTGCGGATCCAATCTGAGTGCTCTCGATGTGGTTATTGCCGAAAAAAGGGGAGAAGAGTGTTCCCGGACTGACAGAGCCTACTGTGCTTTGTCACCTAGCGCCCAAAAGAGCTAGCAGAACCTGCAAACTTTCCAGTCTCTCTGAAGGAAATGACATCTGCCAGTATCTTGTGAGAAATGTCTACACAAAGCAGGTGGGACACCTAGGACCACAGCAGCCAAGATCCAGCGTCGTGTTACCCCATGCGGCCACAGCACAAAGGCTGCTGTGTCACTCTGAAGAAACAGCACAGTTAGACAGACAAGCAAGAGGCCAAAGAATGTGCTAAACTTTTGCCAAGAAAGTGAAGGAGGCCAAAGAAAAATGCCAGGGACAGATTGCCAAGAGAAGGAGGTGGTCTTCTCTGAGAGCTTCTATTTCAAAGTCTGAGTCCAGTCAAAGATAAGATTTTCTAAGAGCAACATAAATAAGACAAGACCTCAAAAAAAAGAGATTATGACTAAATTTATGCCAATATATTTGAAAATCTAAATGAAGTGGATGCTTTTATATAGGAAAATATGATACAAAATTTTTTTTAAAGAGACATTAAAAAAAAGATTAACTAGAAATTGAAAAGGTAGTCAAAATGACAGCCTTCATAAACACCCAAGGTCCAATATTTTCATTTATAAGATATATCAAGCTATCGAGGAATATATTCCTATGTTATATAAACTTTCCAGGGACAGAAAGAGGTAGACAACCTCCCCAGTCATTCCATAAGGCTAATCAATACCAATAAGAAAAAGAGAAAAAAGCAGAGAGTTATAAATATGAAAATATGTGGACATCACTGTCATTATTTGTAGATACCAGGCTAATCCAAGTAGAAAATCCAAGCAAATCAACTAAAAACCCTTTATAACAATTCACAGGATCAGTAAGATGGAAGACTCACAAAGAAGAATAATCAGTTTCCTCTACTCGTAATAGCTAGTTAGTAAATATAATAGACAAGATCTTATGCTATCACTTTTTCTAGCCAATATTATACTGTAAGTTTTATTCAATGCAATAAGAAAATAAATCAAAGGATAAGAATTGGAAAGAAACAAAATTAAATGCCAAAAAAAATTGACTGCCTGTGTAGAATATACAAGAGAAACTATAGCAACTAGGCACGCTGCCATTGCTGCCCTGGGCCCCACCAGGGTCGTGAGGCATGGAGCCAGGGGAAGCCGAACCCAGCTGCAACCAGGTAAAGAGCACACCAGAAACACCATTTCCACGTGGGTAGTGCACCACAGCCACCGCAACTGCCATGGCTGCCACAAAAGCAGCTAATCTCTATAGCAGCAGTCACAGCCAGTGTGCAAATGACATGCCAGACTCTCAACTGCATTGACACAAGGAGAGGCACCACCAATGGAGAGCAAAAAAGAAGAGGTCCTCTCTCTCCTAAAAGCACACTCCAGAGTAATAGAAGCATCTAATTTCTGATCACAGGGGAGGACTTGATCACTCCTGTCTCAGTACTGGACAGATCATCTAGGCAACAAACCAACAGAGGAACAGTTAACCTATCAGATGGGAGAACAGATCTATGGTTATTAGAGGGGGGAGGAGGAGGGGAAAGTGGGAGGGGGTGGGAAAGGGGGAGAGGGAGGGGAGGGAGATGGATAAGGGGCATAAAGAATAAGTATGATTTGTAACAATGAATATGCTAATAAAAAATTTTAAAAAGAGAAACTACAGATAAATGGTTAAAATAAGAAAGTTCATCAGATCTTCTGTATATGGAATCACTCATTAGTTGCAAACGTATAGAACTTTTAAACTGTACCATTTTTTTGTCTTTTTTTCGTGACCGGCAATGGATCGCAACCCTCAGCGTTGCGCCCGTACCGGACCAGGACCGGCAACGGGATCGCAACCCTCGGTGTTGCGCCCGCACCTCGCTCAGCCAGTGAGCGGCTGGTCTGTATGTGGGATCCGAACCCTCGGCGGGAGCGCCACCGCGCTCCCAAGCAGCGCACTGTAGCAGTGCGCCACCGGGCCGACCCCTAAACTGTACCATTTTGAATGTGCAACAGTATAAAGAAGATACTAGAAATAACTTGACTAAGGATGCATGTGGGGAAATTATAAAATTTTATTGAAGACATTAAATAAGGCCTAAATAGAGAGGTGTGCCATGTTCACAGCTGGGAAAGTTAATATCGTGAAGGTGTGAAGATTCCCCAAGTTAATCTATATTTTAATGCAGTTCTGACAATACCGAACAGGGTTATTCATAGCACCTGACAAGCTGATTCTAACGTGTCTGTGGGATACAGAGGGAAGATGAGTAACCAAAACGGATGGTGAAGGACTCTCCCTCTCTGAGAGAGCAGGACCTTTAGTAACTCCATCTGGAGAGGAGGAAAGGGAAGGCAGCAGAGGGCAGCTGGTCCCGTGAGATGGGCTGCAGGGGTGTTGTTTCTGTCACCTCTTCTGCAGGTGTGCCACCGGGGAGGCCTGGCAGGACATCATGCTGGCCTGCATGCCAGGCAAGAAGTGTGCCCCAGAGTCCGAGCCCAGCAACAGCACGGAAGGCGAGACGCCCTGTGGCAGCAGCTTCGCTGTTTTCTACTTCATCAGCTTCTACATGCTCTGCGCCTTCCTGGTAAGCCGCCACCACGCGCCGCAGTGCAGGCCAGCCTGGGCCTCTGCAGCACAGGCGGGGCAGCCAGCATGGGGAGCCCGAGTTAGCAGGAATGTCCAGCCGCGCTGAGCTGAGGACAGAAAGCCCCAGGCCAGCATTTCTCTTGCCCCTTCTTGGCTCTTGTGGTGACGGCATTGTCCTAGAAGACAAAGGGGCTGTGTGAGGCCTAGAGGGAACTTATGCTTTTTTTCACCTCGCTGAGGAGTGAGGGAAAGGTGGCAGATAAAGTCTCCCTCTGTCCTTGGCAACTCTACCCAGCAGCTGCCCAGCCCACGGGTGGGTTCATCCCACACAGCTCCAGGAGACCCACATTCTGGGAACTGGTGTTCTAAATGGCAGCATGGTATTTAGAAGGGCTGGCTCTGCTGTGCATGGGCATTGGCTGGCCAGTGGAGTCAGGTGGCGAGGGTAGGAGCGTCATCTTGGAGCTCCTCATTGTAGTCACTGTTCTCTGCAGATCATCAACCTCTTTGTAGCTGTCATCATGGACAACTTTGACTACCTGACAAGGGACTGGTCAATCCTTGGTCCCCACCACCTGGATGAATTTAAAAGGATCTGGGCAGAGTATGACCCTGAAGCCAAGTAAGTTCCCAGAGGGGAATAGAAGGGATTGAGTGACCACACCCGTGGAAGAAGTTCAAGATGGGTCAGCACTGGTGAATCAATTGCAAACACTGAACTGCCCCAGACCCCAGGGGAAGGGCCAAGGGCCAGGCCTCTTTGACTAAGTCGAGAGCATATCTGTTATTTCCAGTTGGATGAAGGATAGGAGATCCTCGTGTCAGGAATAATTAGCAAGAGCCCAAGTTACGATATTTAGGGCCAGGTAGAGAAGACTCCATTCCTGCTCAGGTCTAAGGACACCCTCATTCATCAATCACATTTGATTAACACTCAGTAAATATCTTTTGGTCAGGTGGTTAGTTGATTGAAGCAGCAAGTACATACTGAGAATTTAATTGCACTGCTATAATCCTTTCCGCCTTGACCATAGCACTGACAAGAGTATATTGGTTTTGGAGTCCACCGTGCAGCTCCGATTCTGCATCGAGTCTGACCAACAGGGCTGCACTGTGCAGAGTCTCCCTGCAGGTGGCGCCTCTCAGACACGTGCGTCCTGGCTGCGGGCAGAGACCATGGCCCTCTGACTGTCCTTCCTTCTCCTTGTAGGGGTCGCATCAAACACCTAGACGTGGTGACCCTCCTCCGGCGGATTCAGCCACCCCTGGGTTTTGGGAAGCTGTGCCCTCACCGAGTGGCTTGCAAAGTAAGTGGTGACCTGGGTTCATGGGAGAAAGGGAAAAAATATGGGAGGCGAGAGGCCTGTTTGTCTGGTGGCCTTGGTCAGGCCGCTGATCCTTTAAGTGAATGCAGATAATATATCATGTGCCTACAGAAACGGGCCTGAGCCAGGTTATATTTGATCACATCTCCAGCTTTGAGTTCTCAGACTCTGTAAAGGAACACAGTCCTGGCGAGCCGCATGCCCGTCCTGAATAACAGGCCATTCAGCCATCGGGCTGCTCTGCCCAGGCATCCTGGGGGCTTCCGGCCGGGCAGAGGGCAGCAGAGAGACCAGGCAGTGGCTTCAGGGGTCCGCAAAGCCCTGAAACTGAATGCAGAATCACCAAAACACTCACAAATGTTGCCAGGGAGAGGATCCATCACTTCTGTCAGATGAGACAAATGCCTGGGTCCCAGCGCCCTCAGGCCTCGCTGTGGGCTGCCCAAGAGGGTCGTCTGCTTGCCCTCTCCTTTCAGCCCCTCCGCACCACGCCTGCTCCCTGTTGGGACAGTAATGAGCCGAAGCAGAGCTGCGGGCGGTAAGGCCAGAGCACGTGCGGAGAGGGACAAATGCAGAAAGAGCCCTCCTGGGGCAGTCCACTCAGGGAGGTGCAGAACCGCAGAACGCAGAGCCCTCCACTTGTGCCCACTTTATTCCGTGAAAGGTTTTGGGAGATCTCCAAGGGTATAGAAAATACGAGGAAAAGGGCACACATTAGATACGAGGTGACGGCTCAGTGGAGGACGAGGTGGGGGAAGAGTGCAGCTTGGCAGCAGAGATGTCCCTGTGACCTGAAGACAGGCCGGCATGGCCGCGCCTTAAGCTTTCCAGTTTGTGAGATTCACACTTCACAATTCACACTGTTCACGAGATTCAAAAAGATCCAGACACTCAGGAAAACTGTAACCATTCTTGGCACCAAGATGAACAGGAAGACTGTGTGGTCTTATGAGCGGCAGCCTTGGCCACACCTTAGAGCGGACGCTGCAGTGAGCTGCCACTGCGCTGTCTCTCACTGACCGGGCAGGCTGGCGCTGTGGAAGCCCGGCAAGGGTGGGAGGTGAGCGGGCTCCGGCCGGCTGGAAGTAGAGCGCATACAGCAGGAGCACGTACCGCTTCCCCTGCACCACACCTGCCCCTGCCAGCACACCCTGACCTGGGTTTTGCATAGGCGCTGCCTGGCAGGTGGGCGCTGGCAAACTCCTGGAGTGCAGCTGCTCTTTGCTGCCAGGAGAGAGCACACCCATATGCCTGAGCAGACCCTGTAGTGGAGGGAGGTTAGGTGGGCTTGCCATCCTTCTGTGGAGGTGGGATCTAGCGAAGACAAATCCCACCCCTCCCCCACTCTGTGGGGAGGGGGAAGGTACTTGTGGCAAAGCCAGGAATCTGCCCAGAAAGGGTCAGAGTGAACCCTGCTTCACACCCCGCCCGCTCCCAAAGTGGCTCCGCACAGGTGGCGAGACTCCCCCCAGCCGCACACTCCTGCTGTGGGGTCCTGCGGGTCCTGGAAAACCACCTTCTCTAACCACTGGCTCTGCCTCCCTCCCCCTGCAGCGCCTGGTCTCCATGAACATGCCTCTCAACAGTGATGGGACCGTCATGTTCAATGCCACCCTGTTTGCCCTAGTCCGGACAGCCCTGAGGATCAAAACAGAAGGTAAGGGTCACCCATGGGCGCTGGAAGAGCCACTCAGAAGGTCCAGAGCACAGCTAAGGAGGAGCTCAGCAGCCTGCAGTGCACCCGAGACCTTGCCGTCCCACAGTGTCAGAGCAGGGACACAGCCGTGACCTGCAGTCTGGGACGCTAAGGAGCCCAGCCTGCTCATGTGTCCCTTGCCTCTTGAATGGCCTCCTTGGCTCTAGTTTACTTAATTTCAACTGTCACTTTCCATCAAACCCTAGAAATTATTCTGGGTGATATCTTGCAGTCCTAGGGTATAGTTCAAAAACCAGAAGGTGAGCATTACCAGAAGCAGGACTAGGCCCCATCTAAACAGACTTTCCCTGGCTACAGGTGGGTCTCTCAAATGCTCAGCTCTCTTTGTAAATTAAAAAGATGTGTATTGGGGGGCCGGCCCGGTGGCGCACTGGATAAGTGCGCCGCTTGGGAAGCGCGGCGGTGCTCCCGCCCGAGGGTTCGGATCCCACATACAGACCGGTTCCCGCTCGCTGGCTGAGCGAGGCCCGGGAGCAACGCCGAGGGTTGCAGTCCCGTTGCCGGTCCCCGGTCCGGTGCGGGGGCAACACTGAGGGTTGCGATCCGTTGCCGGACACGGAAAAAGACAAAAGACAAAAGACAAAAAAAAAAAAAAAGATGTGTATTGGGAAGACTGTACTGGGAAGGGGACACATTGACAAAAGGTGACTATGGTGGAGGTCATCACATACAATTGTGCATGCCGCGCCTGGCACAGGAGCTCACCAGCCAACAGGTAAGGGTTAAGATCTCACCTGTGGGGGCCGGCCCGGTGGCGCACTGGATAGTGCGCCACTTGGGAAGCGCGGCGGCGCTCCTGCCCAAGGGTTCGGATCCCACATACCGACCGGTTCCCGCTCACTGGCCGTGCGAGGTCCGGGGGGAGCACCACGGCCTGCCGGCG
>NW_007726184.1:1058279-1121839 GCF_000696425.1 Galeopterus variegatus | reverse complement strand
GGGAAGGGGTAAGGGCGCCGCGTGGGGGGGCGGGCCGGGTGGCGCCCTGGATAGGGCGCCGCTTGGGAAGCGCGGCGGCGCTCCCGTCCGAGGGTTCGGATCCCACATACAGACCGGCTCCCGCTCACTGGCTGAGCGAGGTGCGGGAGCAACACCGAGGCTTGCGATCCCGTTGCCGGTCCCCGGTCCGGTACGGGGGCAACACTGAGGGTTGCGATCCGTTGCCGGACACGGAAAAAAAAAAAAAAAGATCTCACCTGTGCACCACTAGTCAGGCCCTGCTCCCTCAGGCCGCGTGCATCTGGAGGGCGCCTTCTAGTTTGCACAGAAGTGTCCTGTGGGCTAGCAGCAGCTAAGAAAATCTTCTGTCCTTATCATTGATAACTATTTCTGAACCATGCTGTGGGAAAAAATCAATATAAAATGTACCTATGAAGATGCCATCTCTCTGCAAGAGCTTCTGGCCATTACAGCGTTTCTTATAGTGTGGTCAGAAGACCTCCTGTTGAAGCTCATCTAAATGCTAAGTGCCAAGCACCAGCGCAGATCTCCTGAATCTGAATCTCTGAGGGTGGGGCTCAGGAATATGTATTTGAACCAGCCGCATAGATGATCCACATGTGAACTGAAGTTTGAAACCCACAGGTGTAGTGACTAGAGAAAACCTGGAGGAGACGAGCTGTACGTTTTCCTATGAGCGCCTCAGCTGCAGTCCCAGCTCCTGGTGCGGCAGGAGGAGCGTCAGGCAGGGAGATGGCCTGGTTCTCTCGCTGACGCGCGTGCGGACCATTCATTCTGTCTCCACTCCAGTTTCTTCATTTGCAAAATAGGGAAAGGTGACTACATCTGGGAATTTCGTTCAGTGAATAACACAGAGAGGTGCCTCCTGTCAGTTAAATCCTTCCAGAAAGAGGTGGGTTTGAACTCCAGCAGAAACATCTGAAATGAAGAGAAATGAGAACCAATCCATCAAGATAGATGTCAAAATAATGAGCTAACTTAAAAAAATTAAAATAGGCCAAATTCTGCCACTAAAAGGAGAGCAAAGGCTTGAAAACATGCCATCAGTAGTCAATGCAAAAACTCAATCCGGAGTGGTGTACGTGGGCCTGTTTCTGACTACCAAGAGTTAAATACACATCTACTGCACATGTGTGTGTGTTTAACAGGGAAGAAAAATTGGAAGGGAATTTGTTAATATGTTAGTATTGATTGTCACTGAGTGGTAGATTCAGCAGTGACTTTTATCCCTTCCTTTAGTTTTGTTACTTTCCAAATTTTCTGCAATGCACATATTATCACATTCATGTATAGGGGAAGGGTTTTCTTTTCCAAGGAGAGAAGACATAATGACTGCTGGAGGAATACACTGTAACAACTTAAAGCTGGATGTAAGTTAAGGGTGTGGGTTTCCGTTCCATAGAGGAACAAGAGACAGGCACAGAGGCCAAGATGCAGCAATGCTGAAGAGGTGACCCCAACCTGGTGACACCAGCAGCTGCCAGACACAGATGGTCAGTCATGACTGGGGGGACGCCAGCCCTGGGGAATGCAGTAAAGAATTAAAGAAAATCTCTTAGACACGGAGACATTTCAGAGTAGACGTCACAGGGCCTGTAGTGCCAGCTCCAGGGCGAGCCTTCATAGGAAACAGGTCCTCCAGAGACTTGTCAAAACCTGAAGATAAGGACAAAGGCAATTTCTCAGAAGCAACTCAAAAGAAATGTGAAAAAGTATCTAAGTTTGTGAGAACAACACTTATATCAGGCCTCACCATGCAGCCCTTTGAGCGTGGAAGGAATTGGAGAGAAAGTAACACCTACTTCAGAGCCAGTGCTCTCATCCCAAGCCCAGTACCAGCCAGACATGCTTTTCTCTCGGGCCATGGAAGGAAGATATTCAGAAATATGTAGATGATATGAAGAAATTGTCAGTGAAGTTGCACAGTTGTATAGCTCATTATGAGCAGAAACTAAGTCTCAGAGAAATATGAAAGGTCCTGTGGAAGATGTATTAATTTCCTAGGTCTGCCGTAACAAAAGACCACAAACTGGCTGGCTTAAAACAAGAGTTCAGGAGGCCAGACGTCCACGGTTAAGGTCTCAGCAGGGCTGTTCTTTCTGGAGGCTCTGGAGAGAAACTGTTCCATGCCTCTCTCCTGGCTTCTGGTGCTTACCAGAGTGTTCTGTGTGGTGTATTCACATGACCTCCTTCCCTGTGTGTCTCTGTCCACTCTTACTCTTACAAGGACACCGGTCATATTGGATTAGGGCCCACCCTAATCCAGTGTGACTGCATCTTAATTAATTGTGTCTGTGAAGACCCTATTTCCAAGTGGATTAGTCCGTTTCTGTTGCTTATAACGAAATACACAGAATTGGATAATTTGTAAGAAAATGAAATTTGTTGCTTACAGTTTCAGAGGCTGGGAAGTCCAGAGTCCAGGGAACACATCTGGTGAGGGTCTTGGTGGTGGCAACAGTGACCCAAGGGTCTCACATGGTGGAAAATGGTGGAGGAGAGAGAGACAGACTCTTCATTTTCTCCTCTTAAAGCCCTCAGAACCACGCCCCTGACCTCCATTATCAATCCATTCGCTAGGGCACAGTCCTACAATCCAATCACCTCTTCAAGGCCCCGCCTTTCAATGACCATAATAGCATTTCCCACCCTCTTAACAGTCACAGTGGGGGCCAAGCCTCCAACACATTAAACTTTGGGGGGACCCAATTCAATCCACTACACCAAGTAAGATCACATTCTGGGGTCCCAGGTAGACATGAATTTGGGGGGGACATTATTCAACCCAATAAAGAAGAAAAGTATATTTGAACATTGTATTAATTAGGACTCTTTCATTGCATGTGTGAGAAACCACTCCCTACCGTAACCAGGAAGGGAACTGGTTGTCCCGTAACTAGAACGCTCAGGAGCTGTCCTATGGCTCCAGGCACTGTTTGGTTCTGATGCTCAAACAGGGAACTCGGGAGTCCATCACTCTTTGCCCGCGGCCACTTCTGCTTGCTCTTCCATGTGGCCACAGAGCTGGGTTTGAACTCCAGCAGCCTGACGCCAGAGCTCAGCCGCTACTCAGTACTGCCTCTCCTACGTAGCAGTGGCCTCCGTCCCCTGTGCTGGCCTCCTATTGCTGCTCACAGTCCTGCAGGGTGACAGCCCAGCCACGGCATAGCTGGGTTCTCTGCTCAGGGTCCCACAGGGCTAGAGTCAAGCTCTATTCTCCTCTGAAGACCCCGCCTCCAAGTTCATTCAGGGTGTTGGCAGAATTCACCTGCCGTTATAGGTCAGTGGTCCTCATTTCCCGGACAGCTGGCGGCTGGGGCTCACGCTCAGCTCCTGGAGGCTGCCCCTCTCGGTCCTGCTTGCTTCCAGGCCAGCCAGAACCCATTTCTCCCTCCCTCTTCCGCTCACAGCTGGAGAGAACTCTCTACCTTCATAGGGCTTCTGTGATCAGGTCAGGCCTACCTTGATCATCTTTCTGTCTTAAGGTCATAGGTACCATACAACATAACCTAACCACAGGAGTCAAATCCATCATGTTTATAGTCCCAGGGAGTGTGCAGGGCGTGGATGCTGGGAGGGGGGTGGATAGAACCCTGCCTACCACGTCCTCTCTACCACTAGAGGGCCAGTGGCCCGAGGCTGATGGGACAGGCATTGGGTTAAGCCTATCTTACTAGAGGAGAAAAACCCAAAGAAACCCAGAGCCATGGAAGCTGGTGTCTTCTGGCTGCTGCTTCTGTGGCTGGGTTTTGCCACCACTTTTACATGGAGACTCAGAGCAGAGCTCTTGCTGACACAGGCTGCCCCTGCATTTGGGGAGATGTCACTCCTCCCAGCCACCCACGTGTGCTGGGGCAGCCACAGGGAGCCCTTTACTGCTCTCCTGCAGGGTGGCGAGTATTTGAGCGAGTGAGCTGGGGGATGTGGGGGCTGCCGCGGGCTGCAGCTCACCCTGGCACCAGCGGGCTCTTCAGCTCCAAGTGCCACTTACGAGGAAGAGCAGGAGGCATGGGGTGGAGGGACACCACTGCCTGGCCTAAGCAGCAGGCAGGGAGGAAGGGGAGAAAGGAAAACGGAGAGAGGTAAAGGAGGTGGAAAGTGGGAAGACTGGGGAAAAAAGCAGCAAGGAAGCAAGAAAGAGACACTGACGATCCAGGGCTATTTGTAGGGCAAATGCCACCAACAGGGGCTCAGAGGGCTCACACATAGCATGGCCCTCCAAGGCGCTGGTGGCCATCTTCAGCCTTGCATCTCCCTTCCCTCAGGGAACCTGGAACAAGCCAATGAGGAGTTGCGGGCCATAATCAAGAAGATCTGGAAGCGGACCAGCATGAAGCTGCTGGACCAAGTGGTGCCCCCTGCAGGGGGTAAGCGCTCCCGGCCTCACCACAGCCCCTGCCCAGCTCCTGCTGCTGTGGCACCGTCTAGGCAGACGGGGGATGTGGTGGGAGAGAGACTTCACCGTACACCTTTCTATAGATTTTCCTTTCTTTGAGCCCTGTAGTACCTCTCCAAAACAATTAATGAAGTGCAACATAATTCCTCTGCTGATCTGTAATTCCCTGTCCTCTCTCCATGTGTCTTAGATGATGAGGTCACGGTTGGCAAGTTTTACGCTACTTTCCTGATCCAAGAATACTTCCGCAAATTCAAGAAGCGCAAGGAGCAGGGGCTGGTGGGCAAGCCCTCGCAGAGGAGTGCCCTGTCCCTGCAGGTGAGGCGCCGCGGGCGCTCCCCGCTGTGACAGTCTTGCCCACCCTCCTCTCGCCTTGGGCCAGGGTCCTGGTCTCTCGCCAGTAGGCCAGAGGCCACGTTCCTTCAGGAGGAAACTTTCTGAGAACTCCAAGCCTCTCTGAAGGTGGATGTGAGAAGGGGATGACGAGCCCTCCATCCTGCCATCCTCCCTCCATGGTCCTTTCACAGCCCCCAGAGCATCCGTACACTCTGCCCAGGTCCCTATGACAGCCCCTGGTCCCCGGCAGGCCCTCCTAATGTGCCTTCATCCCTCCTGGGTGCATGAATGGATTCTCCCACCTTAGGGAAGCCCCTGCACCGGGTCACACACACACAGACCCTTGGCTTGCTGGCTGGGTGGTGGAGCGCCAGGACCCCAGGGTCAGGTCCTGTCCCAGGGAAGCTGGGGGAAAGGACCAGCGTCCTCACACGTCCCCTGGGTTCCAGGCTGGCCTGCGTACACTGCATGACATCGGGCCTGAGATCCGTCGGGCCATCTCTGGAGACCTGGCAGCCGAGGAGGAGCTAGACAAGGCCATGAAGGAGGCTGTGTCTGCTGCCTCCGAAGATGACATCTTCAGGGTAGGTGGCTGTCGCAGTAGCACTCTTTCACCTTCATGAGGTTCCATTTGAAGCAAAAGAAGGCGGCTGGTGTTACACAGAGAAATCCCAGGGAGAAAGGCCTGAGCTCCCCCAGCTCAGCTGTCTCCTTATCCCTTCGCCTTCCAAGCCCGAGTCCACCTCATGTCAGGGCTCCCAGCCATGACAGCCCACAGTGTCACTGGCTCTCAGAGGAGGGGAAGGAGCCGTTTTCCTAATGGGAATGTTTCTTAGGAGAAACTTCTGATTAGAAGTGGCAACGTGTTAGCCCCTGGGCCACATCGAATCTGCAGACCTGTTTTGTTTGCCAATATTTTAAAATCTGGCACATTCAAGTAAATGTCTAGACTTCTGACTTCCCTTTAAAAAAAATCAGGAGATCTGGCAATTTGGGGCCTGCATTCCCACATGGCAGCCAGGGCTGGAGCCATGTGGTGGCTGCCCACTGAGATGGAGCCTGAGCTCTCAGGGTCACGAAAGTCTTTACCAGTCCTCCCTCTCTCCTGGAGACCGAGGCTGCTGTCAGTGGCAACAGTGGAAACTAAACGTGACCACACAGAACGCCAAACCCTTACATCCTGCGGTCTCCACGCTGCACTCCCTGCCCCACGCCGGTGGGTCGGGTCAAATTCCTTCTGTGGCAGGGGAGGAGCCACCGACCCCAACAGTGCAGGGCCCTGCTCACACCCACCTCCACTGTGTGCCAGCCCCTGGGCTGTGGACACAGGGTGAGATGGCCGTCCTACCTGTGGCTGCCCCTGGGCTGTGGAACACAGGGTGACATAGCCATCCTGCCTGTGGCTGCCCCCATCCTCATCCTCGTCCACATCCCCCAAGATCTTCATCATGGAACGGCCTCAGAGGCACAGCACACATTCACACTACCCCACAAGACCCCAGAAACCAAAGGCTTAGTTACCACAGTCTAGGGTGACATTCTGATGCCCACGATCAGACCAACCCTGCTCACCTGCCCCAGTAAGGAAAGGATGTTGGGAAAAAAACGTTGGCTCCTGATTTTAAATCCCTGAGAGCAGCCTAGGAGAAAGGAGGCTGTAATTTTATAGATGCGGTTAATTCCTCATCCTTATTTCCAGAACTGCTTGGCCAGTACAGTTTCTAGCTCTATGAGCCGGTTGGATATCCATTTTTAAAAACCTAGTTAGAATCTTCTGGTCCCTTGCCAGCCCTCTGCCCCCACCATGTGCTCTGCCAGACAGAGGAGCTGGCTGCTGTCCAGGCCTGCCTTCCTAGACTCATCCGTGAAACCCCATCCCAGTCTTTAGGGGTCCATTAGAAACCCCCAGGGCAGGGCAGCTCTTCCATCAGCAGCCTCCCTGCCTGGCCCATAGGTGCCCACAGGTGGGGGAGTCCCTGCCCCACCGTGCTCCCAGCCACATTGAGGGAGTTGCAGTGCCTCATGTGTCTCGGCCCCTCTCTCTCTGGAGCTGCCTGCATGACCATTTCCCCGGCTGCGTGTGCTGCCCAGCGGGACTGGGTCTCCCTGGAGGGCAGACAGCCTTCCTGGGCCACAATCCTCTGACCTGGCGGGCTGAGGGCCCTCCTCCGGAGAAGGCAGCTAAGGGGCCTCCTCTGACAGCCACCCCTCCCGTCCTGCCTACAGAGGGCTGGTGGCCTGTTCGGCAACCACGTCGGCTACTACCAAAGTGATGGCCGCGGCGCCTTCCCCCAGACCTTCACCACCCAGCGCCCACTGCACATCAACAAGGCGGGTAACAGCCAAGGCGACACTGAGTCGCCGTCCCATGAGAAACTGGTGGACTCCACCTTCACCCCCAGCAGCTACTCGTCCACTGGCTCCAACGCCAACATCAACAACGCCAACAACACTGCCCTGGGCCGCTTCCCCCACCCCGCCGGCCACGCCAGCACGGTCAGCACTGTGGAGGGCCATGGGCTCCCCGCGTCCCCTGCCATCCGGGCTCAGGAGGCGGCGTGGAAGCTCAGCTCCAAGAGGTAAGTGGGGGGAGGGAGGGCGCCCCGGGCTGTGAAGGGGCCTCATGCACCCTAGCCCAGGGGAGAGCTCAGCCCAGGCCTGCCTCTCAGCCCTCAAGCTTCGACGGAGCTGCTGTCCCCGGCCCCAGCGAGAGAGGCAGGCACTAGGCTGCCCCCCAAGTCCTGCCTGCTAAACACGGCAGCTGCGTCCCGCGGTGCCGCATCTGGGACAGAGCCCTCTATGCTCTCATCCTTCCTGAGCAGATGAGCACTGGCCTGTGATCCTCTGAGGTGTTTGTGCTCTGGCTGCACAACAGAAAGCATCCCCTCTGCCCTTTCCCAGTGTCTGCCCAAACCTGGCCTTTCACCAATTGGGAGGAGAGTGGAGCTGTCGTCCCTACTTTACAGCACTAGGCCACCTCTGCTGGGGCAGCACTGGCCCATCCCCAGTGGCAACTGCATCCCCCCCTCCTGACTGGCACTTCCCCCCATCCTCTGCCATCTGGGGTGCTGGGACGCACTGCTGTGGAAGGCTGGGGCCAGGGGTCCGTGCCCACACTGTGGGCCTGTGTGGTCTCCTCTCCTTTGCATCAGCAGCTCTTGGGGGCGAGGACGCCCTCTGCTTCCTGCTGCTGGCCCCTCCATTGTGCGGCTCTTCCAGAGGAGGCTAGACAGGTCCCCAGCAGGCCAGGTTTAGTGCAGGTCTCCCTTCCTGCACTCCAGCTCAGAAAACAATTGAGAAGTGAGAGTTTCTAACCCCTGGACACGTGTCCTGAAGCTGCTCCCATTGGAGCCATCATGCCTGCCCACTGGCTTTCAAATGGCCACACGCAAGCCACATGGCTTCAACCCAGTCCTTCAACTCAGGAGACATACTGATGCCTTCTCTGCGCAGGGCATATGCTCAGTGCTGGGTTTTATGTGCTGGTCAAAGGCTGGCTTTACCCAGAAGCATGTCCAAGCTTCAGTGGCTTACCCATGCCTGTCTCAGGTCCCCTTTCCTCAACCCACTCCTCTTCTATAGCCTTTGAGAACTCAGTCCTAGTACCAATTCCTCCCCTGCTCACCTCTTCTTAAGGATGAGGTTTTATGAGATGCTTTTGGGTTCATCATTAGCATCTCGGTATAAATTAAATTACCTCCCTCAGAGAGTATTTTCATATTAAACTTTGTTCTATATTAAATAACGGAAGGGTAATTTTAGAGAGGATCTGGGGAGAAGACATCAGGGGGAGTTCTTTGTCCCACAGATGCATCTGTCAATGAAATAAAAACACATGCAAAGCCCCTAGCACCCTGCCCAGCACGTGGGCCGAGCTTGCTGAATGCCGCTTGCTCTCCCGTGGCAGCTGGCAGGCTCGCGCTTGGGCTGCTGGGTGCCGCCCTGGCCAGGAGGAAGAGCACAGCCGGTCCTCACTCTGGGCCTCGTGCTTCACGTGGCAGCTCCGGGCTGAGGGCCATGGCCCTGGCACGTGCTGCCTTTGCTGAGGACAGGCTAGTGTGTGGCCATCCCATGCACCCCACCCCACCTAGAGCATGCAGGGTCTATGGGAGGAAGGATGGAGCCGGTGCTGAGCTCAGCGCAGATGGGAAGGGAAGAGTGCTCAGCCCAGAGCTAAAGACAGGACAAAGGAGCGAAGACCTGTCCCGGAGGGGAGCAGGACGATGCCAAGCACATCCTGCTGTGGGAGGGTCAGGAAAGACTCAGGCTCGCTCCCCTCTGCTCAGGAGAACAAGCCCCTCTGTGTTGAGGTTTCTTCTCTGGGCCTTTACTCCAGGGAGCCAGTGTCAGAGTCAAAGACATCAAAATACGACACCAGGAAGTCCTCAGCTGGGCCCCATAAACACCTGTAGCCAGGAGGGGGACAGCCCTCCCACCGGCCAGCCTGCCCTGTATGGTGCAGCCCAGGGCCCTTTAGACCCCTCAAAGCACCATCTGTTACCTCGGTTGTTACTCAAGCCTCTGAGTCAGGCAGGGCACACGTGATTCTGACTTCACAAAAGGGGAAACTGAGTCACTTAGGTGAGCTAAGTGACATGAGGTCAGAACTCAGATCTCCTGGGATCCTAACCCAGAGGCTCTTCTCCCACACAGAACCCTGACCCTGACCTTGACAATGCTGTGCTCCCACGGCCTCATTCTTCCAGGAAGAAGCCACTGCATTGGGCATGTGTGCCTGCGTGTGTGCCTGTGTATGTGCGTGTGCCTGCGTGTGCACGAGTGCGTGCCTTACTTGCTGCGGGAGAGGCAGGAGGGTCGGCAGGTCCCGATTTTTTCTCCGTCTTGAACATTTCAGGTGCCACTCCCGGGACAGCCAGATAGCCATGGTGTGTCAGGAGGAGGCATCTCCGGACGAGACCTGTGAGGGGAAGACAGAAGGAGATGCCACGGAGTACTTCGCCAGGTCTAGCCCTTGCTCCACAGACATGTGAGCATGCACCTGCCCCAGGCTGCCACAGGGCTGCCCTGCGCCCTCCTTTGGGAGTGCTCTGGGGGTGGGGAGGAGGTCACGTATGCAAGCCGCTGTCACCTCAGTGGGGGAGGGGAAGCCCAGCCCCTACCCCCACTGTCCCACCTTGGCCCCTCCTCATTATAGTGAGATTTTATAAATACTTCCAGGAAAACTTCTACACATTGTATCCTAAACTCTAGGCTGCCACCAACAGTCAGAAGAGTAATTTCTGGAGAGACTCAGTGCACACACTCACACACTGACAATCAATCAAGCTTCATGAACTACTTACACTAAAGCTGCCCAGAAGAGGTGCTGTTGGCAAATCCAGGGCTGAGATTTTTGTCCTTGCTGGAATTTGGGGGGTAGGGTAATTGTGGATCTGGATCCATTTAGTCAGTTAAGACCAGCACTTTTAAATGAACAGTGAATAGTGTAGCACAGGAAAATAGAAAGTATCAGAGTGGATCAAATGTCACAAAGGTAAGTTGTTTCATGAAACATTTGCTTAATTGCAAATGTCTCCCTGTAAAATGTATTTATGACTGTGGCTTATATTCTAAACAGCTTAAGATACACTCTTTTAGAAGCTTCCCTGAAAGCACTTTATGGAAGGACCAGCCTGTCAGGCTTTTGGGGAAAAGGAAGTCGTGGCTGGAGAGGTGGTGGCAGAGGGACAGCAGGCCCCGGAAGGGCTGGGCAGGACGGGACCCAGCATGCAGCACCCTGGAGTCCAGCACGTCTGCCCAGGGGGCTGGGTGGGATGAGCAGCGAGGCGTCTCCTCCCCCCGCACCCCCCGGCATAGTGAGAACAATCTAGCAAGTGTGGAAAACACGGAGACCAGCACCTCTTGACAAATCAGAAACTTCCCTGTGCCCTCCTGCCCCATCAGCAAAACGGGGTGGTGGGGTGACTCACCTACTTTTCTGACTCAGTGAAACATAGTAAACACTAAGCCAGAAGAAGCATCTGCAGTTCCTTAAGAGATGACACTCCCCACACGGATGTGCAGAGAACACAAATCGGTCCATGACCACAAACCTAGAGATCAGGAAAAGCATGCGCTTGAGTCCATTTTGGCTAGTTGGAGGGCTCAGTGCACCCAGGTAGTCTGCCGGGCGGTAAACGAACCATCCCCACCCTCAGGAGAGTTTACAAACGAGATAGGAAGCCAAGAGGCTCTCAGAAGAGGAGGTTTTCTACCCACAGAGCGGCACAAACACTGGGGGCTCACGATCCAGGAAGGGCAGAAGAGCAGGCTGACAGTAAGGGGCACCTCACGCTGGGTCAACTAGAAGCTGGGTCTGTGAGAGTGGGGTGACTTGGAAGAGAAGAAGACAGAGCAGGGAGGGCTCCAGAATGAGCAAGCTTGGAGGTGTGAGTGCGGGAGGTTCTCACGCAGCGAGCCTTGCTGTGCATCTCCAAGGCCCGGCACCACCATGCCAGCGCAGCGGTGGGTTCACAGACCACGAAGGCAGCAGTCTCTGCCCTCAAGCTGTATGTGGCAGCACCAGGGACAGAGTGGCCTCATCTGTGAAATGAGGTTGGGCTGCAGCTGACCCACCAGGGATTGTAAAATCAATGTAGTGGGCTGCAACTGACATTTTTAAATAAAATAGAGCACACTAAAGTAGAATAGAAATTCACAGAGTGCAGTGCATACAATGAGGGTAAGTATATAGGTCATGAAGTTTCATTTGACTGGGTATGTCTGTGCATACTTGGAATATGTAAAATAGATTTCTTATTATGAGTCACCATCTTGGAAGGCTTGGAAGCCATTGACTAGATATCCCCTAAGGCCCCTCACAGCCCTGCTCTTCACTAACTGAATGAATGTGCATTTATCATGGAAAACTGTTATGTGTGTGCTCTTGAAGATGAAGGGACTGGCAGGGCAGGGGAAATCAGGGGGTGGGGCATGAGTTGGGCTAAAGTTGAGAGTGGCCATGGTAAATAGCACTAGAGTGTGTAAACACAGGAGCCTGGGCCAAGCCTTGGAAAAACCTTATGGACCCAGAATTTTTTTAACACCTTTGACCCAAGAGTGCCTCAGATCAGCAGTGTAAGGCACATAGACAGGCTGTGGATGGGGAGCTGGAAACTGCCAACAGGTAGCTTAGAAAACCTTACCTAGGATGCCAGAGAGCAGGGAAGGATTTCCCAGTGGCACATTCCTGCTGCCTTTCCCTCAAACCTGTATACAAGCACAAAGTGGGGGTCCCTTCACTAAGGAGAAAAGCAAACTGCTTTCTGTGGATGGCAGCCGTCCCTATGGTGTGGCACTTCTGGCCAAGGAACAAGCCCCACGTTCCCTGTTCCAGGCTCTCCTACCAAGATGATGAAAATCGACAACTGACACTCCCAGAGGAGGACAGGAGGGACACCCGGCAATCTCCAAAGAGGGGCTTCCTCCGCTCCGCCTCTCTAGGTAAATACATACCTTGCTCTCCAGATATAGCCTGCGGTCACCCCCAAGATGACACTGGTCAGGTACTCGGCCATGCTTGAGAAACCATGTGGTCTGAAGAGAAACCATGTGGTCTGGTTCAAACAACCTCCATGCAGTGGTCTGGGCAGATTTCCAAAGAGACAAAACAGAATTCCAAAGACAGAGTGTGCTGGGATGGGACTTGGATGTATGCTACACAGTGTATCTCAGACAAGGCGAGGGGCACTAAGGAACTGTATCCAGGGCCACTAACACTAACCTTCGTACCCCACCTGGGTATGAGCTATCACAGCCACTGTCCTCCTTTCCTGTCCTGATACTGGTTCTTTGGCTGGCTTTGCAGGTCGAAGGGCCTCCTTCCACCTGGAATGTCTGAAGCGACAGAAGAATCAAGGAGGAGACATCTCTCAGAAGACAGTCCTGCCTTTGCATCTGGTTCATCATCAGGTAGCCCATACTTTTGGACAGGCCACTGGCCACTGCCTAGCTGGCTAGACAGTCCTCAGGAGGGTGGACAGACCCCAAGCTGTCAATCAGCCTTCCCTGTCTCAGACCACCGGTACACTTTACTCCTGGCCCTGACAGCCTCCAAGCAGAGCTACCACTCCTTCTTTGCAGGTGACAGCCTTAGCAAAGTCCGCAATGTCACAGGGTGGAGGCCAAGGGAGTATTGGTGAGCAGGAACTCCTCGTGTGATCCTGAAACAGCAGCAGCAGCACAGGATTCTCCTGCACTTTCTTCTTGCAGTGCCAAAGATGCCCCCTCCCCAGACACTGGCTCACACTGCAGGGTGCTCAGGCAGAGGTGGTCATCCCTAGAGTTTGAAGACACCTGGAAATTTAGCTGCACAAAAATCCATCCACTGAAATATAGAAATGATCAAAGAACCTGCCAGCAACACAGTCAAGAGTAGGGTATGATATCTGAGGAAAACAGATCCTGGGAGACTCCAGTCTCTTGGTCATGGCTGACTCCAACTGAGGCAGTGAAATCCAAGACAACAAACATATGCTCAGTATCCTACAACTCACAGACATTGCAAAGAGTTATCCAAGTCCAGTCTGTTACCTCCGGGAAAACTGGTGTCTAAACCTGAGTTTCCCAACCTTTTTACCTTTTTGACTATATACTCCCTTACCATGGGCCTGTGCTTTTTTTTTTTTTTTTTTTTTTTTTTTTTTTTTTTTTTTTTTTCCGCGTCCGGCAACAGATCCCAACCCCCAGCGCCGCCCCCCCACCGCAACGGATCGCAACCCTCAGTGTTGCCCCCGTACCGGACCGGGGACCGGCAACGGGATCGCAAGCCTCGGCGTTGCTCCCGTGCCTCGCTCAGCCAGTGAGCGGGAGCCGGTCTGTATGTGGGATCCGAACCCTCGGACGGGAGCGCCGCCGCGCTTCCCAAGCGGCACACTATCCAGTGCGCCACCCGGGCCGGCCCTGAGTGATGTTTTTGTAGCCACAGGCATTCAATTGCCAACCAAAGCTTACAATCAGCAGAGATGGCAGTATGGCTCAGCTAAGCTGATACTACTTTAACTCAAGGAAACACGCTATTTTGCATATAGCCTGTGTGGCATGGCCCAAATATGTATGATTTCTCCTGGGCTTTCCAAAATATTGGGCATTACCTTACACTTCTCCCAGGTCTCCAGGCTGGGGAAAGCACTAGCCAGGGAGGGGAGGATAGCAGCACATGGGGACACTGTGTGCTATTTTATAAGATTTCTAGGAGTTGGTTTCACCCATCTGTTCTTATCATGCTGCTAGGACGGAACCTCTTTTTTATTTTTTTACTGCTTTTTATGCCTTTCTGCCCTCTGACCTACGCCATGACGTTCCCATTCTCTGTGCCCCTCAGAGCTGGGCTTTCCCTCTCACAGGGCCATGCTCTCACATGACACCCCACATGAGAGCACCTCGCACTGCCCAGAGCCAGTCATGATGGCAGCTGCGATGCAGGTCATGGTCCCTGCCCCCAGGATGCTCAGGAACATTTGGGGACAGAGGACAAGCATGTAAATTGTTTAATTACAATGCAGTGTAAGATTTAAACAATGGTACAAAGACATCCTGAGCTAGAGATTGGCAGGGCATTATTAATGGCTCAATTAATTGTAAAAATTGAAGCAACAAATGCTGGTTTTGTCCAGCTGTTCTGTTTATGTTGTTCACTACTTCACAGACCTTACTTCACTTAAACCTAACACCAACCCGCACGGCAGACAGACAGAGAGGGCGTGAGTGTCCTGGCTTTACAGGTGAGGCAGGCATCATCCTCCTCCCTGTTCTGCTCACGAGAAAACCGAGAGTGAGAGTCTACAGGTAATAGGTGATAGGGCCAGTGCTAAAAAGCAGATCGTCTTGATTACACTCAGTCACAGCTTTGTGAAGCTAGAGGAGAAAAAGACCACTTCAGACTGAGACGATCATAAAATACATTTTGAGATTGTTGAGACTCACACCAGGCGCTGATGAGAAAGGATTCAGACAGGTGAGCATGGTGACGGGGGCATCCCAGGCAGGTGGAACTAGCCAGAAAACAACAGCTGCAAAGCCACCACTGCGCAGGAGGCAGAGGCCTGCCTCTCTCGGGCCTGACCTCCCCAGTAACCCGTGCTCCTTGTGTGTCCACAGGCACTGGCAGTGGCGGGCCTGAGCCCCCTCCTCCAGAGAAGCCATTCCCCCACCACGTTCCCCAGGCCGTGTGCCCCCCCCCCTGCCACGCCCGGCGGCCGAGGCTGGCCCCTGCAGCCCATCCCCACCCTGCGGCTGGAGGGGGCCGAGTCCAACGAGAAACTCAATAGCAGCTTCCCGTCGATCCACTGCAGCTCGTGGTCTGAGGAGCCCGTCCCTTGCGGGGGGGGCAGCGCAGTCCGGAGAGGCCGGCCTGTCTCCCTCACTGTGCCCAGCCAGGCCGGGGCCCCAGGGAGACAGTTCCACGGCAGCGCCAGCAGTCTGGTTGAAGCGGTACGTGACTCAGAACTGCACAGCAGATGGGAGGGAAAGGTCCAGGGCAGCAAGGGGGTTGGAGTGGAAGATTGAGCAGGGAGTACCTGGTTCTTTCCTAAACAGATCGTGTGTCGGGTCTGAGCCAGAAAGACCTTCCCTCTCAGGGCCTGCAGGAGGGGGCATGGCACACAGGAAACTATGGCCACACAAGGTGCTCTCAGCTGCTATTGAGGCTGGGCCTGATGCACAGGGAGAAAGAGACTCCTGAGCAATGTGTCCCTGCCATGGGCCAGTGAACCCCCACAGAGGCCTGGGCTCCACCCTGCAAGCCAACAGGGGCTGTGGCTACTCGAGATGTAGGCACGAGCTCAGGCCACACTTCCACATGCAGAGGGTTGAGGTCTGTGGTTCTCATCCTGCCTGCTCAGGAGAATCACCTGGGGATCCTTGGAAACCTAGGCCAATGTAAACTGACATTTTTAAAGCTCTTCAACAGTTCTAATGCACAGTCAAGGTTGAGAGCCACTAGTCTACATCTAGAGAGTTTTTGGTTCCACTCGACTCTGCCAGTCAAAGCACCCACTGCAGTCCTGGCACCACACTTTAGGGGACCTTTGACAAGCTGGAACAAACCCAAAGGAGGACGAGCAGGATGGCAAGGTCCCTAGAAACCATCTCGCAGGAGAACTGGTGGAGGCAATTAGGGAAGTAAACCCGGAGAGAAGATGACATAAGAGACTGTGATACTCATCTCATACTATAACGGGTGGCACAGGGCAAGGGTCACAGTCCTGGGCAGGAGGTCAGGACTAGTGCCACCTGACAGGCAGCCAGATGTCAGCTCACAGGAGGAAGACCTCTCCAACAGAGCCCTCCCAAAGTGAGGGGGGCTCTCCAATAAAGCAGTGAGCCCCCAACACTGGACATATGTAGGCAGAGCCAGTGCCCATCTGACCATCAGGCTGTTGTGCAGGGGGTGGGGGCTAATCCAGATGACCTCTGAGATCCTCCTAGCTCCAAAACTCTGACACTGTGTTTGGCCTTGGGTATCCTTTATTCATTTGGTAAAGCTCTACCAAGCACCCACCATGTGCAGGCACTGTTCCAGGTGCAGGGGTACAACTGGGACACAGTCCCAGCTCTCCTGAGCTCACATTGTGGTGAGCAGAGACAGACGATAAATAAACATGTATATAATGTGTCAGAAAGGGGTGGGAGCACTGGAGAAAAATTAAGCAGGTGAGGAGATGAAGAGTGACAGGCGTGGGAAGGCGGGGTGGGACCAGCAGATGCCTGGCAGCAGAGGGGTCCCGCCTACACTGCTGCGTCCTCCCTCAGCCCCCAGGAGCTGACTTTCCCCGGAGCCCGCCCCTAACACACAGCGGGAGGAAGGGTGGAGAAGCTGTGGGGTGCGAGCAGAGCAGAGGCAGCAGCAGCCTCGCCCCCAGAGGCAGGGCGGCGCAGCGTAGCAGCTGCACCAGGGGCCAGTGAAGCTCTCTGGGAGAGAGGCATCCGTGGGTGCCGGGGAGGCGGAAAGGAAGGCCCGGCTGGGACCTGTCCCTGCGGCCCTTCTGCGAGCAGCGGCTTTACATGCCGGATGGCAGTTTTCAAAGCCCCTGGCCCGAGCTCCCCGCTGCGGCCGGCGCGTCCCGCTGCGTTTCCGCGAGCGCCCCAGCGCACGACGCGCGCTTCCAGAAGCCCTTGCCCGGCCTCGGGGTCGCGTGGCTCCAGGACACCCTTTTCTCACGCCCTCCACCCCTCCCCTCCAGGTCTTGATTTCAGAAGGACTGGGGCAGTTTGCTCAAGATCCCAGGTTTATCGAGGTCACCACCCACGAGCTGGCCGACGCCTGCGACATGACGATAGAGGAGATGGAGAACGCCGCCGACGACATCCTCAGCGCGGGCGCGGGCCCGAGCCCCAACGGCTCGCTCGTCCCTTTCGCTAACTGCAGGGACCCGGGGCAGGACCGAGCGGGGGCTGAGGAGGAGCCCCAGGACAGCAGGGCCTTCGTCAGCAGCCTGTAGTGGCCGGCCTGGGAGCCGCGGGGTTTTTTATTTGTTTCAATGTTCCTAATGGGTTCGTTTCAGAAGTGCCTCACTGTTCTCGTGACCTGGAGTTAACCGGAACAGCGTCTTCATTCATTTCTGTGGGGACAGACGCGGAGCCGGGTGCGGGAGCGCCCCGGGAGGGCAGGGCGCCCGGCGCGCGCGGGCGGGGGCGGGGACAGCCTGGGCTTCCTGCAGTCGCCCTCACCAAAAGGACCCTGCAGCAAACGGGTGTCTTTCAACTTTGCTTGTAAAAAGTCATTTGCACATATTCTGTATGAGCCTCACTGTCTCCGTAGAGCCAGGGCCCTGCGCGTTGGAGAAGGGAGCAGGCACGACTTCCCGCGGCTCGCAGCCCGGCCACCTGCGCCCACCTGCGACGGGATCACTTTACCTGCACAAGCCACGCCCAGCCCCAGGCCCGCAGCCGGGCGCAGGCAGCGCGAGGACGGGCTGGCACCGCCCGCTCTCCACGACACGAGGTGGTGCTGAGCTTCTCTCGAGCGCTCTGTTTCTGTGGTTTGACATTCTTCTTGGTAGCATGTTGCAGTTTTTGTTTTCTTGATTTTTGGTTTTTTCTTTCTTTTTTTTTTTTTTTTTCCCAGGGGGAGGGGAGGAAGAGCGTGTTTACAGAGTTTTGTAGCCACCCACTTTACTGTTTTCACTTTTGCAAATGTAAATCGGATTTGGTTTTATTGTATGATTTAAACGGTTGTGGTTTCCTTTTTCCACGGAGGGTTCAATAGAAGCCGCTGTTGGAGAGTTTTACCAACCATTGTGTATGCCCAATAATTTGTTATGATTTTCTTAGGTAGTAACATTTTTTTTTTTCTGGTTTGGTTTGGTTTCATATTTAAAGGTAATTGGCAATGCACTTGACGTGGTCTTGCACATATGGGTGATTGAGTTGGGCTCCTTATGCTGGGTGTACTGTGGGTGCGGGAGAGAGGAAGCTTGTGTGAGCGTCCTTGTGAGTGCGCGTGTGTTACGCGTGTGTGTCGTGGGTTGTCGGTGTCGTATGCCGTCCAGGTGTGTATGCACCCCGTGCATGCGACTGAGTACGCAGTCCCCACTTCCTGGTTTAACTGTGGGGAGATCTGAATCTGGGGCCATTTGAAAGCAAAAACAAACCACTGTCTCTGCTTCTGAAATGGGGATCAGTAACTGCATTTTCTGTCCCACAAGATATGCAAAAACAATGCAATAATATTCATTTTGAAAATACAATTGTGAGTTGTGTTGGCATTTAAACTGTATTTTAAAATACACAAATTTAAGGGAAAAATTCAAGAAGGCATTTTGCTTCGATATATTCCGTGTAATGTTTTATTGCATTGATGATGTTTCTGTTGAAGAAACCGTTATACTTGAATTCAGGTCAGTTTCAGTATTTTTCAAATATTTTTTTAAAACTGAATTGCAGTTGTGCCAAGCGAATATAATGAATTGAATTAAGTTTGTTTTTGAATTCACTTCTTGTATATTTTGCTGCATGTAAAGTAAATCATTTCGTATTTGGAGTGTGACAAGCTTTACCTTTGAACTGTTAAGTGCTTTTCTATCTGTGGTCGGGGGAAAGGGAACAATTTTTCTTTTAGTTTGTACAATGAGCGAAGGTGCCATCAGTGTAAGTCAATGTTCTGCTGTCCACAAACAGGTCTGGACATTACCGTTTTGCATATCTTGTGTTCGTTTCCATTTCCCTCAATTTTTCCAAAATCATGCGATGGATGTTTTCGTGCCACATCTTGCTTTGAGAGACCAGGACGTATTTTATTCTGTCTCCACTCTCTCCGCTGTGCTCCGGTTCTCTGATCTGGTTCTCCTCTGGGAGCAGCCCTTCCCCAGGAGGTTGTAGTCGCCAGGCTGGCACCGGCGCCCCATGGAGGAGGTGGCTGACTTTTCCACTTGCTCCCGCAGCACAAGCTCCCCTCTCTGGTGTCCTCAGTGGCATGTGCACTTACTGAGAGGATAAAATTAAGCTGGGCTGGGTGCGGGGAGGGGCATCCTGGCTTCTGACAACTGGGTGAAAGCTTGGTGCACGTCAAGGTCAGTTCTCAGTGGCACCCGTCTCTCCACCCTGTCCTCGCTCCAGACCTGTCCCGCTGCGTGTGGCAGCCATGGGGCACCAGGACAGGGGGAGCATCAGGCACTCACCGCGGTGGTGAAAACATCGCTTATGCCCGTTTTCATCCACCCAGAGCATCACCCTATCGGTGCTGTGTCCTTCAAATGTATTCCTACAATGATGTCTGAAAAGGGGCTGGTTTGGAGGAAAGAGGACCCGACCATTCACCCAGAATTGACCCATAGACTCTCCTCCAGACCCAGGACTACCGTAGCCCTCCTCAGCATGCACGTGAGCAGGCTGGAAATTAAAAGAGGGCACAGGCCGTTCCTCAGTGCAAGTAGGTTCTCCTCTCATGGACCAGCTCATGAAGAAGAGGAGGGGTGTGCTGCTGTACATTTGGCCCTAGATAGAAATCTGGAGTTCGGGTTGAGCCTACACACATGCAAGCACACACATGCACACGCACACACATGCACACGCACGCACACACGCGTGCACACACACTCTCAACCTTTCCACGCTGCCATTCCTTTTGAACTTTCATCTGCATCACCAAGCTTCATTGGCCAGTGGCACAGGCTGTGGCAGGGCTCGTGCCAGCTACTCCCAGTGTCCTGCCAAGTGACCCTAGCTTTCGCCACTCACACCCACAGTCAGCATGGGCGAGAAGACCCGAGCAGCCTTCCTCCCTGTGCCCTACAAGCATGGTGTCCGCAGTGACAAGGGCACCTTGCCCTGTGCTGCTGTGAAGGGAGGCAGTGCAGGTGGGAGTTCCCTGTCTAGGGCAGTGGGTCTTTCTTAACCTGACCTCACGATCGACTAGTGTACAATTTGACACAGGATGCTGTCACCGTGGCATGGGGGACCGTGAGTAATGAAGTCAATGAACCACACCCAGTGTACTGAGTGAGGTTTACTCCCCACCTAAGATGAGATTTTCCCCATGACCTTGCGAGACATAATTGTCACATCTGCAGCCCTCCTGACAACGCTGAGGGGCACGAGATGAGCAGCCAGTGGCTGAAGGACTGAAAGGACTAGGAAGTGCTGCTTGGTAGACTTCATTTTGATCTTCCTCTGACTGGCCCTGCCTCTTTTATCCCCACGTTAGTCCTTTAATAATTATTCATGTGCATGGCCACAGTAAGCAGAAAGTTCTGCAACTGTCTCCTTTCTGCCTGTTCCTAGGTTTTTTGGTCTGGAGGTAAAAGGAGACTTCTCCCTGGCTTCTGGCTTGATTCATGAATTTCTCCCCGCTTTGATGCAGGAACCGTTGGTTCTAGCCCCTTCTGACCAGACACAAGGAGCAGGGCGGCCACAGAAGTATGCTCTCTAAACCACATCAGCATCCTTCTGAGAAATAGGAACACACGAAATGGGGAGTTTGGAAGTCATCACAAGGATGGTGGTGGTTTTGCGGAGGCCATTTGGTGCACCTCTCCCTCCTGCAGACCACAAAACTGAACACGAATTAGGTTAGGCATAGAGCAGAACCTCGGCAGCCAGGGTGTCTAACCTAAGCAAGCGGTAGTGGTTGCCAAGGAAGGGATGACATCTCCATGCTAGAGACCCGGAATAATCGAAATATCATCGTCTAGGCATCAGAGACAAGTTAGCAAGGCTTCCAGAAGCCCTCTTTAATCCCCATGGGGATCAGAAGCTTGCTGGTGGGGTCTGAGCCCATTCTGCTTTTTAAAGAAGACCTGGCTGTGGGGAAAATGTCAGCACAGAGAGAACTGGAGATGAAATGGGGTCAAGAGAAGGGCATATTTTAGTGTCCTTTGTGTCTGTCCCCATTTTATGGAAAGAAGTGTGTTCAGCCACCCACAGTGACTGGCGAGGTGGAGAGGCGGATGCTCAAGGACCTGCTTTGGAAGATGGGCAAAATAAAACTCCAAGCTGGCGTTGTTTCCCCAGCCAAATCAACCTCTCTGGCCGGATGTGAGGGGTCTGTCACCCTGTCCTCCCTCTCTGCTGATGCCCCTCCCTCATACGTCCAGTCAGAAGGCAGGAGGGACACCCCAGTCCAAGTCAGCGCAGCTGTCAGGCGCCACACTCCAGGCTCTGCAGCAGCTACGTTTTGAGCAGATAAAAGGGAAAGATGTGACTGGAGGAAGCATCCTACACTTGTCAGGGATGGGACACCTTTCCCCTCCCTAAGCAGCTCTCTCTCTTCCGGTCCCCTCCCCCAGCCTAGAGAGGGACAACATCGAAAGGAGCCCCATGTGCAGATTCTTACAGTTTCTTTGTAACGCCACTTCTGGTTTTTCTTTATTTATTTATTTTTGTTTCAGAGCAATGTTTCATTGCTTCGAAACCAGATACCCTTATAACAGGCGAAGGAGTTTCTGCCAGATTTCCAGGTCGCTGGGGAGCCCGTTGGACACACACACTCTAAGGCACAAGCGCTGGGGTTGAGCTCTGGACACGTGACCTTTCCTCCTCCCGGAAGAGCAAGCACCGTGTAGACAGTGGTGGAGAGAGGGCCGGAGTGGCTTCCTCAGTGGAGACAGTGCCATTGGGGCCTATCGTTACTATGAAATAACTTTTATTTTGTCTACACTACAGCTAACATCAGTGCTTTTTCCTCAGATGATTTTAAGAGGCTTGATCCACAGCACATGAAGTGGTAATGACCCTTGGTCTTTCTAGTATATTAGAAAAGCCTTTTAGTCAGTCTCTGAAAAGGGCATACGAAATTGCAGCTGAATATATTAAGCAAAATGAATCAGTTCAACACTGAGAGCGGAGTCAGAGTTGGGATTTTCCATGAAAATTCCCTTTAGGCTCTACTAACAATAAGGAAGACAAGACAAAGACTAGATTATTAAACAAAAGTTTGAAACGTTACTTCTCCAGAGCCAAATCCTTTCCCTTCAGATCAGATACCGGCTGCTTACCAGGTGCACCTCCTTTTGTGAGGCATGTGTACACCCCAGCTTTCAGGATCTAAATCGTTCGACTTGTGTAAGGCTCCCAGAAAGAGTAACGTGCCACTTAACCTGAAATCAGGCATTTACTGCACGTTTGCCATCTAAAACTCACTGTGCACCTCACACCAAGGTCATTAGCGGAGAGAATGCTCTGGGCGGAAGAGGTTGTGGGCATCGCGAGGGGGTCATTTCTGTGTGAGGAAACGTAGAAATGGGCGGCATGGGTCTTAACCACTGTTTGGGCCTGGAGAGTGCCTGTGCTGGTGTCCTCAGAGCTCTCGGGTATATGAGCAGGGGACAAGCACAAAGGGGGTCAGGCACCAGCTGTAGCAGTGACTTACTCGCCAGGGGACCCCAAGGGCTAAGGTCTCAGACCCCCTCAATGAAGTCTCTCCTGAGCTTTTAGCCTGGAGAAGAGAGAAGAGAAGGCTCTTTCCTGTAGAGTCATAAGAGGAACAGAAGAGGACGGGTCACTGGGCTCTGTTCCAAGCCCCCACCCCAAGACTTCCCACCATGGAAAAACTACACCAAAGTTTAAAAGGCTAAAAAAAAGAAAAACCCTTGAGAACCCAGGGCGGATGATTTGTAAACAGTGCCGTGCAGGGGGCTGCTTCAGAGGCGGCTCCAGCGATCCAAACACTGCAGGCAGCGCACACCCATGCGTCCAGCTGCAGCTCGAGCCCCAAGCCCAGGCTCATCCCCTGGCTTCCCACCCAGGCCGCACGCTACCCCACAGCTGCATCCCACCTGCCCAGAGCCTTGCAGGAGCGCGGCCTTGCTCTGAAATAGGCCATGATGACAAGGGAATAGGCAGGGTGGGCAAGTCTGTGATGGTGGCAGTTGAGAACCACCTGTGCAAAACGCCCAAGTTCGTTAAGAAATAGGGTGGCAGAGCCCCCATCAGGAAAGCACTCTCGTAATATTGCTGTTTTATTTTCATACACCAGAGCTACCAAGCAAAACCTCCCCTTATGTAAAAGGCTCCAGATAAAGCCACTCCGTGCCGCCTCCCCTTGTGTCCTCTGCTCAGACCACCTTCGTGCCCACGCCAATCTGTATCATGCCTGTTCTCAGAGAGGCGCGGTCAGAGGGACAGCGCCTCCACTGCCACCGTCCCCCACACCTGCACACCCCACCACCCCCCTCCAGGCTCCACGACTTCACAGTCTTACTGTTGTAAATATTGTTGTACAGTTTGTAATCGTAAAATAATCCTGTTGTCAAAGGCCTCGCCTGCTGCGCCTTCTCACCCTCGAGAACGGCCAGGGAATCTAGAAGGGGCAACCTTTCAAGAAAAGCTTCAGGGTCATCTCTGTGTGAGACGCTATTGTATATTCCTGTAAGATTGCATTTTTATCTAAGGAATGATGTTATTTAAAAAACAAAAAAAACCACAAAAAACAAGAATTGCAAATAAATTTCTTAACAATGTCTACATTGGTTTAATCGTATCTTCCCTCTTCCGTATCCCTTCCTTTCTCCGGTTTCCTGGGGTCACAGAAATATGCTCAGCTCTCAGCTCTCTCCATAGTCTCAGGTCCCCCAAAGGGAGGAAGGCTGGGGAGGAGCCGGGAGGGGTGGGTCCACTGATGACACCCAGCTCCTCTCAGCAATTAACCTCATGTCTACTTCTTCCTTCCAGTGAAAATGCCAAGAGAAAAATGGTTGGAAAATGGTTGACAGAATAGGAGGAATTAAATGGATAACCCACAGACTGGTTTTGAATGAAGGAAGGAAAGACGGGAGGGGGAAGGGAATACAGGAGGGAATGAAGGAGGGAAGTAAGATGATGTGAGTACTTTGAAGTCTTTAAAAATGCAAGGGTTTGTTCTTTGTTACAATAAACTGACTCAGACAAAGCTTCCAGAATAATTCCCTGTGTAAGAATAATTTGTCCCAGAGGATTCCAGGCAGATGGCAGAGTAGGCACCACCAAGACTCTCTCTCCCCACTTAGACAACAATCTGTCTCATGCAACTACTTTGGAACTCTGGAGTCTACTGAGCTTACACCTCCCAGGGAGAGCTTGGACAGTAAATAGAGGTTAATTTCGGTCAATTTCTGCTCTTAGCACAGCAGCAGCCACCCATCCCCCACCCTCACCTCATGGCAGGCAACTGAGCACTTGTTCCAGGAGCAGCTCACATGCAGCTCGTGGAGATCAGGGTGGGCAAAAAGCACCCTGTCCTCCAGCTTTCGGGCATCTGTGCTTGGAATGCTGACTGCTGCTTCTGACCAGGCAGGTGCAAACACAGAGGTGGCAGCACCGCTGTTCCCCCTCCCCCGCTAGCCGGCTTGACTTCCAGGTTAAAGAGCCAGTACCCTTTCCTCCCCCTTTTCTCTTCTCTTTTTCCCATTTTGGGAGCAAGACATTAAATTCTAAGACGTTCAAAACAACTGTCTATACAGGGAAAATTAGAAAGTAACTACACATGCCTAGGGAAAGACACAGGCTCAGAAATGACCCAAGAAAACCTTAAGTTTCCACCTCATGCTGATTGTTGGCACAGAGACAGGCTACAACAATTTCTTTTTTTTAAGCAAACCCTAAAAGGGGAAAATCTGATTTCCAGAGTTACCACATGTTTAGATTCAAATGTCCAGTTTTAAACAAAAAACCACAAAGCATACAGAAAAACAAGGAAGTATGGCCCATGCAAAGGAAAACAATAAATCAAGAGAAACTGTTCCTAAAAAGTATCTGATGGCAGATCTACTAGACAAGGACTTTACAACAGGTATCTTAAAGATGCTCAAAAAAACCACTGGAAGATGTGGAGAAAGTCAAGAAAATGATGTATGAACGAAATGGAAACATCAATAAAAAGATAAAACACCTAAAAACATTACCAAGACCCCAGAAGTTCACTTGCTTGCTGCTCAATGGCCAGACGATAACTGAGAGACAGGTGCTGGTGTAAGGAAAAGTAGCCTTTAATTAGGAAGCCAGCAGCCTGGGGAGATGGTGGACTATGTCTCAAAGACAATCTCCTCCTCTTCTAGGTTTTCCAAAGGGTTTTATAGGGGTCTGGGGTGGGAAGTTGATTCATGGTGACCAAGCAGGGATGTGCAGATGTGCTTCAGTGTTTCAGATAATTGTCAAGGGACTTCCTGGGTGGGAATTGACCAATATCATAGTTCATTCTCTGTGGGTTCAATTCCTGTTAGCCTCAGATAAGCTCAGGTTGGTAAGTTAGTAAAGAATGGCCATCTGGGCTAATAACTTTTCTCTAATTATTTGTGTACAATGCGAGAGCAAGAGTCATTGTATTCTGGTGATTAGCTGCAGGCTATGTGGTTTGGGTTAAAGGAGAGAACAAGTTTTTAAATTCAAAGATTTAACAAAATGGAGTCACTTCTGGGCCGGCCCGGTGGCGCACTCTGTAAAGTGCGGCGCTTGGGAGCGCAGAGGCACTCCCGCCGAGGGTTCGGATCCCATATAGAGACCGGTCTGCTCGCTGGTTGAGCGCGGTGCGGGCACGACACTGAGGGTTGCGATCCCCTTGCTGGTCGCGGTACGGGTGCAACACTGAAGTGTCGTTACTGGTCACAAAAAAAGACAAAAAGGAAAAAAGAAATGGAGTCACTTCTGTTCAGGCTGTTACAAAAAGAAACCAAAAAATCTGGCACTGAAAAGTACAGTAATGAAAATGAAAATTTTACTCAAAGGGATTCAAAGGCAAATTTAAGCAGGCAGAAGAAAGAATCAGTGAATTTGAAGACATCACAATGGAAATTATGGAATCTGAGAAACAGAAAGAAGTTGACAAAAAGTAAACAGTGCCTAGGGGACCTATGGGAACTATCGTATGCATTGTGGGAGTCTAAAAAGGAGAAGAGAGAGAGAAAGGGGCAGAGAGAATATCTGAAATAATAATGGCTAAAAACTCCCAAACTTGATAAAATACATGAATATAAGCATCCAAGAAGCTCAATGAACTCCAAGTAAGATGAACTCAAAGAGACCCACGCTGAGACAGATTGTAATCAAACTTTCAAAAGGCAAAGACAAAGAGAGAATCTTTTAAAGCAGCAAGAGAGAAGGGACTCATCACATACAAGGGATCCTCAATAAGATTCCTCATCAGAAATTTTGGAGGCCAGAAGTCAGTGAATTGACATTTTCAAAGTGCTGAAAGAAAAAAAAAAAAAAAAACTGTCCACCAAGAATCCTATATCCAGCAAAATTGTCCTCCAAAAGTGAGGGAGAAATTAAGATATTTCCAGATAAAAGCTGAGGGAGTTCATTACCACTTGACCTGCCCTGCAAAAATATTCAAGGGAGTCCTACAGGGTGAAATGAAAAGACACTAGACAGTAGCTTGAAGCTACTGAAAAAATAAAGATCTCAGTAAAGATAAACACATGGGCGATTATTAAAACTAGCATTATCATAACAATGGTTTGTAACTCTACTTTTTGTTTTCCACATGATTTAAGAGACTAATACTTTTTAAAGAAATTATTAGTCTAAAAGCTAGTGTTATTGTAATGTTGGTTTCTTTTGTTTTCTACATAATTTAAGACACTGGTGAATTTTTTAAAACTATTAGTTTATGTTTGGGGGCACACAGTGTATAAAGATGTGATTTTGTCACATCAATAACCAAAAGGGGACAGAGATATAAAGAAGTAGAGTTTTTGTATGTTATTGAAGTTAAATTGGTATAAATTCAAATTAGAGTGTTATAACATTAGTATGTTAAATATAATCCTCATGATAACCATAGAGAAAAACAGCTATAGAATATACAAAATAGGAAATACAAAAGGAATTTAAATGTTTCACTACGAAAAAATCATCTAAACACAAAAGACAGTAATGCAAGAAATAAGGGACAAAAATATATATGACATATAAAAAACAAATAGCAAAGTGACGGAAGTAAGTCACTCCTTATCAGTAATTACTTTAAATTTAAATGGATTAATTTCTCCAGTCAATAGAAAGAAATTGGAAGAATGCATTTAAAATATATAAGCCAACTATATACTGTCTACAAGAGACTTACTTCAGATCCAAAGATGCAACTAGGCTGAAATGAAAAAATATTCTATGCAAATAGTAACCAAAAGAGAGCAGGAGTGGCTATACTAATAACAGAAAAATAGACTTTAAATTTAAGAAAAGCTTACAAGAGATAAAGACATTATATGTTAATAAAAGGCTCAATATGGTGTGAAGATTTAACACATCTAACAACCAACCATCAGAATATATGAAGTAAAACCTGAAAGAATTGCAGGGATAAATAGGTCTACAATAATAGTTGGAGATTTGAATACCCCAATATCAATGATGGATAGAATAACCAGAAAAAAAGATAAGTAAATAGAGAACCTAAACAACAAATAATCCAACTACATCTAACAGACATATACAGGACTCTCTACCCAATACCAACACTGTACACATTTTTCTCAAGTGCACGTGGGACATTTTCCAGGACAGACTATCTGTTGGTCCACAAATTAAGTCTCAATAGATTTAAAAAGATTTATGTGATACAAAGTATCTTCTCTAACCACAACAGGATGAAGTTAGAATCAATAATAAAAGGAAAGTTGGAAAATTCACAAATTTGTGGAAATTAAACAACACAAACTTAAACAGCCAATGAATTTAAAAAATAACAATGGAAATTAGAAAATACATAGAAACAAATGAAAACAAAACACAGCATACCAAAATCATGGAACATACTGAAAGCAATGCTAAGGGGAAAATTTATACATAAACTCTTTTATGACTATAAACTCTCAACAAACGTAAATCAACAACCTAATTTTACAACTTAAGGAATTATAAAAAGAAGAACAAAAGAAAACCTAAGCTAGAAAAAGGAGGGAAATAATAAAGATTAGAACAGCAATAATGCAATAAACAATAGAAAAATAGAGAAAAATCAGTGAAACCCAAAGTTGTTTCTTTGAGAATATCAACAAAACTGACAAACCTTAAGCCAGATGAACTAAGGAAAAAAGAGAGAACACTCAAATTTCTAAAATTAGAAATGAAAGTGGGACCATTACTACTGACTCTACAGAAATAAAAAGGATTATAAAAGAGTACTATAATCAATTATATGCCAACGAATTGGATAACCTAGATGAAATGAAGAAATTCTTAGAAACCCAAAACCTCCTGAGAGTAAATTGCAAAGAAATAAAAAATGTGAATCGACCTGTAACTACTAAGAAGATTGAATTGGTAATAAAAAATCTCTCAACAAAAAAAAGACACTGAAATGACATCATCACTGGTGAATTCTACCAAACAGTTAAGAATTGACAATTCTCAAACTTTTCAAAAAAAAAACTGGAGAGGATCAAATACTTTCTAACTTATTTTATGATGCCAGCATTGCCCTGACAAAGCCAGACAAAGACATTACAAAAAGAAAAAAACTGCAATCCAATATCTCTTGTGAACATTGATGCAAAAATTCTCAACAAAATACTAACAGATCAAATTCAGCAACACATTAAAGGGATGATTCATCATAAGCAAGTGGGATTTATTCCTGGAATGCAAGGATGGTTTAACATATGAAAATTGATCAATGAAATATATCACATTAACAGAATGAAGGGGAAAAAACACATGCTCATCTTAATTGATGCAGAAAAAGTATGTGACAACATTCGATACTATCTCATGATAGACATTCAACAACCTAGGAATAGAAGGGAACTGCTTCAACATAATAAACATAACAAATGCCATATATGAAATCAACATAATAAACAGATTATATGAAAAGCCCACAGTGAGCATCATACTCAATGGTAAAAGACTAAGCCTTTCCTCTAAGATCATGAACAAGGCAAGGATGCCCACTTCTACCACTTCTATTCAACATAGTACTGGAAGTTCTAGCCAGAGCAATTAGGCAAGAACAAAAAAAGGCATCCAAGTTGGAAAGTGTGAAGTAAAATTATCTCTGTTCATGGTTGATAGTATGGATACTATCTTATGTGTAGAAAACTCTGAAGATTCCACACACAAAAACGTTTGAACTAATAAATGAATTCAGCAAAGGAGCAGGATACAGTCAACACAAATCAGGTACATTTTTGTACACTAACAATGAACAATCGGAAAAGGAAATTATTAAAACAATTCCATTTACAGTAACATTGAAAAGAATAAAATACTTAGGTATTAACTTAACCAAGGAGGTGAAAGCCTTGTACAATAAAAAAACTATAGACCATTGCTGAAAGAAATTAAAGACGTAAAAAATAGTAAAGGATCCCACATTCGTGGATTAGAAGACAATATTATTAAGATGTTAATACTACCCAAAGCAATTTGAAGATATAATGCAATCTCTATTAAAATCCCAATGGCCTTTTTTGAAGAAATAGAAAAACCCATCCTATTCATATGAAATCTCAAGAGACCCCAAATAGCCAAAAATATCTTGAAAAAGAAAAACAAAGCTGGAGGATTCACACTTCCTGATTTCAAAACTTACTACAAAGCTACAGTAGTCAAAACAGTAGGTAATGGCATAAAAACAGACATATAGACCAACAGAATAAAATAGAGAGCCCAGAAACAAACCCTCACATGTACAATTAATCTTTGACAAGGTGCCAAGACCCTCCAATAGGGGAAAGGACGGTCTCTTCAGCAAAAGGTTCTGGGAAAACTGGACATCCACATGCAAAAGAATGAAGTTGGAACCTTACCTAATACCATCTACAGAAATTAATTCAAAATGGATCAAAAGCCTAAATGTTAAGATCTAAAATAACAAAACTCTTGGAAGAAAATATCGGGCAAAGGTTTCAGGATGTAGGACTTGGCAATGGTTTCTTGGATATGACACCAAAGTTATATGCAACAAAAGAAAAAATAGATTAACTGGATTTCTTGAAAGTTAAAAAGTTTTGTGCATCAAAAGACTGTGTCACTTGGGAGCGTGGCGGCGCTCCCGCCGAGGGTTCGGATCCCACATGCAGACCGGTTCCCGCTCACTGGCTGAGCGAGGTGCAGGTGCGACACTGAGGGTTGCGATCCGTTGCTGGACACGAAAAAAGACAAAAAGGAAAAAAAAAAAGACTGTGTCAACAGAGTAAAAAGGTGTCCCACAAAAGGGAGAAAATATTTGCAAATCATATATCTGATAAGGGATTGATATCCAGAGTATACAGAGAACTCCTAAAACTCAACAACAAAAAACAAGCAACTCAATTACGAAATGGGCAAAGAACTTGAGTAGACATTTCTCCAAAGAAGATACACAATGGCCAATATGCTCATACAAGGATGCTCAAAACCACTAATCATTAGAGAAATGCAAGTCAAAACTACAATGAGATACCATCTCATACCCATTAGGATGGCTACTATAAAATTAAGAAAAGAAAGAAAATGACAAGGTTGGCAAAGATGTGGAGAAATTGGAACCCTGGTACATAGTTGGTGGGAATGCAAAATGGTCCAGCTATTGTGGAAAACAGTTTGGGGGTTCCTCAAAAAATTAAAAATAGAATTACCATATCATCTAGCAACTCCACTTCTGGGCATATACCCCAAAGAACTGAAAGCAGGGTCTCAAAGAGGTATTTGTACATGCATGTTCACAGCAGCATTATCATCCACGACAGCTAAAACTTGGGAGCAAACCATTGACTGGGAATCGATAAGCAAAACGTGGCGTATACACATGAGGGACTCTCATCCAGTCTTGAAAAGGAGGAAGATTCTGCATGCGGCATGCTACGACGTGGTTGAACCTTAAGGACATCAGGCTAAGTGAAACAAGCCAGGCACAAAAAGACAAATATTGTACGATGAGGTCATTCATGTAGTCAAAATCACAGAGACAGAAAATATAATGGAGGTTGCCAGGGACTGGAGGAAGGGGACGAGGGAGTTAGTGTTTAATGGGTGCATAGTTTCAGTTTTACAGGATGAAAAGAGCTCTGGAGATGACGGCAGTGATGGTTGCACAATGTTACAAATGCATTTAGTACCACTGAACTATACACTTAAAAATAGTTAAGGTGATTAGTTTTATGCTATGTGTATTTTACCACAGTTAAAAAACTGGAAAAAAATAATTTGTCTCAGAAATATGTGTGTCTTAGGGCCGGCCCGTGGCTCACTCGGGAGAGTGCGGTGCTGATAACACCAAGGCCACAGGTTCGGATCCCATATAGGGATGGCCGGTTAGCTCACTGGCTGAGCGTGGTGCTGACAACACCAAGTCAAGGGTTAAGATCCCCTTACCGGTCATCTTTAAAAGAAAAAAAGAAAAGAAAAGAAATATATGTGTCTTAGTTGAATTCAGTTATAAGAAACCCTCCCACATCTCCCAGTTGATGATCAGGTCCATTCTGGGAACTGCAGATATTAGCCAACCTCCCCCTGCTCCACCAGAGACTCCCTCCACCCGCCCAAGCCCCACCCCACCCCCAGAATCTGAACTCTGGAGTCCAGAGGTGCAGGAGAGCTCGAGGGCCAGGCGGCGCAGCAGAGGCTCGGCTTCACCTGAACTTGCTGCCTGCTCCATCTCCAGGAATGGGGTGGAGGATACACGGCCAGGACCTGGCCTGCAAGGTTATAACCCATGGCCCACTGGTGGATCGCAGTCAGTTGCAAGATGTCACTTGTTACCAGTCATCATTAAAGTGCCAAGGTTTGCAAATGACTTTTTTTCCTTTTTGTCTTTTTTACTGACTGGTAACGGGATCGCAACCCTCGGTGTCACGCCCGTACCAGGGACGGCAACGGGATCGCAACCCTCGGTGTTGCGCCCGCACCGCGCTCAGCCAGTGAGTGGGAACCGGTCTCCACATGGGATCCGAACCCTCGGCGGAGCGCTGCTGCACTCCCAAGTGGCTCACTCTCCAGTGCACCACCGGGCCAGCCCGCAAATGACATTTTTAATCAACTGGAACAGAGTCAAGATTTACCTTAAGATGCAATTGCTCCCGCTTGCATTGTGGCACGCTTTCTAGAGTGGGAGTGAAAGGGGTGGAGGTGCAGACTATGCCTGGAAATAAACACCACCTCAGACCCGTGTCACCAGCGTGAAGGCCACCCATGACGTGCGTAAGGCGCACTTCTGCTTCATGATTGGTGTCACCTCTTCCTGTGTCAGGTCTGCTTCTGCCCATTTCCTCCTGTCTCCCCCCAGGGGAGAAGTGGTTATTGATCCGATTGATCAGAGTGGCGGCTATTAACGGGGCCACAGTTGCTGGTGTGGGCCGCTGCGTGGTGAAGTTGGCGCACACGCGGGACGCGCTCTCGGGCTCTATCTTTCCCGCCTCTGCAGTCTGCAGCACCAGGCGCTCTCTCTCTGTCACCGTCTCTTCTCCTCTCTGTCTCCCCCGTTACCATGTAGCTGACCGGGCAGGTGGGCTCGGCAGTCTCTCAATCTCCTGCTCTTCACAGGCACGTATGGGGATCGCAGCTCGGGAATTTCGGCTGCAGAAAGCAGCAGGGTAGGTGACCCTGAACCGACCATGAGCCTCCACAGGGCTCTGCACTGTGCATCACCAGACGGTGTCCAGCTATTGATAAACAGCGCTTCCATTTCCAATGGGCGGCAATGTCATGGACATACTGTCCTAGGGAAACCCTTGGGGAAGAGAGGCGGGCCGGGGCTTGGCGCCCTCAGCAGCTTCCATACTGGCAAACCCCGCGCGTCCCCAGCCGCACACGCACCGGTCAGCCGGGTGTCTCAGCGACGCCCGTTGACAGGCCACATGACACAGTTCGGGAATCAGAAAATACAGTCACCACATTTGTATGCAGCTGCCTGTGAGGCCCGATTCCCGGTGCCCCATGTCGCCTTTGCCTGTCACAGCTGAGGTGCTGTCCAGCAGTTGTGCGTCCCTCCTTTAACTTGACGCTTATTCTCAGTGTGGCTCCTGAACCGCCTTTCAGAATCGCTCGGGGTGCTTGATGAAAACAGACTTTTGCACCCTACCCCAAACTGTTAAATCAGATTCTAAGGGGCTGGAGCCCATCAATACAATTTTAGACAAGCTCCCCACGTGGTTCTTATTTACCAGGAATGTTTGGGAACCACTGGCATCACAATTTGATTCCTGTTAAAATGCAGAAGTCACTGGGAGAGAAAACAAAGTTTCTATCATTCCATTCCATTACAGTGGGAACCAAAGGTCAGGGTATAAATAGAAAACTCGGAGCAGGGTTGGATGGGAGACGGGCGAAGACCCGCGCTGGGCAGAGAGCGGAGCGGGCAGGCGAAGTGCGGCAGAAGAGAGAGGCGGCCTCAGTGAAGTGGCCAGAGGCGTCACGAGGCAAACTTTGCCTATTTCCCCTGCCTAGAAACTAGGTCAGCAATGAAGTCAGCTAAGGCGGGTGAGCTGGCCTCCATTCCCAGGTCCAGGAGAGAGAAAAGATGGCTTGACCTTCCCCACGTGGCTGCCGTCTGGAACATCTCATCAGGAAACTGGAAAGGCTTCTGCAAACCCCTGCGACGGTGTCACGGTGCTTGCAATAGCGCTACTGTCAGTGAGACTGTCCCTAGAGCCGTCTAGGGCATCTTCAGTTAGAGGAATGCCCACACTCCACAGCAGGGATTCCAGTAATCGTCTGGGACTTGATGACACAAAGGAAGAGCAGGAAAGAGAGGATTCTTAGGTGTTGGGGGTGAGAGAGGGTCCTGAGGAATTACCTGTACCTCTGGCATTCTCCAAACATAGCAATGACATGGAAGTCACCTCTAGAAATTCTACCTAGTAATCTTGAAATTTCAGGCTTGTGTTCAAGAATGGAGAGGATTAGAGATGTGTTAGAACGAGGTGGACAATGTAGCACATTGTCTCAAACTAGAGCTTTTGAGGGTAAAGAGCATGTAGCCCTCTAATTGTCCCAGGCCAGCTAAGACATTCGGTCACTGTAGTTAGAACCCGGAGAGAAAGTGTGGCCTGAAGAAGATGGAGGCAGATCAGCTGGCACTCGGCAGACGGAAGCCTCCCGTGCCTCTGCGTCCACCCCCTAAAGTCAGGTACCTACAGAATTATCAGCCCAATCTTTTAAATCAGATCACATCGCACCCTTGCTCTAAACTGTCCAGTGCTTTCCCATCATTCGGATTAAAATCCGAAGTCTTTACCAGTGCCTTGGGTTGAATGTCCCCCCAGAACTTAGTCTGCACGTGACAGTGTAAAGAGGGTGGGAAATCCCTTCAGTAATTGAAAGGTGGGCCTTGAAGAGGTGACTGGACTGTAGGACCGCACCTGGCGAATGTATTAAAACCGGTGGTCAGTGTGTGGTTCTGAGGGCTTCAAGGGGCGCGTGAATGAGAGGTTGATCTCTCTCTCTCCGCTTCTACCATCTTGCAATATGAGACCGCTGGATCACTGTCACCACCACCACGACCTTCACCAGATGTGTCCCCTGGACCGTGGACTTCCCAGCCTCCAAAACTGTAAACAATACATTTCATTTTCTTTATAAATCCCCCAGTTCCAGGTATTTTGTTATAAACGACAGAAACGGACTGACACACCATGACCTGTACAGCCCTGCATGGCCTGGCCCCGTCCACCTCTGCCGCTCAGACCTCGCTTCCCATATTGTCCCCACCCCACTCACTCACGCCCGGCCATGCAGCCTTCCTGTTGCCCGTTAAACAACCGACTTTACCCTCTCCTGTAGTTACCAGTCTATTGCCTCTCAGCCCTAAATCCACCCTTCTCTACCCTGCTCTGTGGTACTAGGGCTTGACCCGATGAACATTTCTCCTTCACTAGCCGGCTCAGTGTCAGTAGAGGCTTTGTCAACAGAGGACACTGAAGGGACATGGCAAGGCCATTGCAGAACAAAGGGACTTCCTTCCCAATTCGGGTGTGCTGTTGTTAGGCGTGGTCTCCGTGTGCTGCGTGGAAGGCCATGTGGTGCTCAGCCAGCAGCCCCTGCAGAGCCGCTCCCGCCTGTCGTGGCCTCGCAGGCCTCTCCTCACCCGGGAGGCACCCTCTGGGCTGCCCTGGCCCATGCTGGCAAATGTCCTCACCACTGGCCGGCTGTGTGCTCCAGCAGCAGCCTCACCTCTGCACGTGTGCCCAGTGTGGCCACGGGTGACAGGGACAGTGCCCTGAGTTCTCAGCCCCTCCCTCAGCCCCAGAGACAGCAGCTGCCTCTGCATTTGCTGCTCCTGGCTTGATAGTCACCTTTTACATGTCACAACTCACTGTACTAAGCTTTTCCTGTTCAATTACTGGTGTGGTTTGTTTCCAGATTGACCCCGGCTGCAGCCTGGGTACTGGGAGTGGTCTGAGGAGTCAGACTGTCCTGGGTTGGCGGGTGGGTTCAGGCATGTGTTTGGGTTCAAGGCCAGTGCTGAGCTCCTTGCCAAGGAGAAGCTGAATGCTAGTTATTGGGACATACAGTGGCATTCCAATTAATTAAATCATGACCATGGCTGACTGTGACCAAGTGCTAACTGAAGCAGATGCCTTGGGGGCCAAGTGTCTGCTGAACTTGACTGTGCGGGGTGAGCTGATCTTCCTGACGCATCGCCGTGCTCCCAGGAAGGAAGACACAAGCTCAAGACTGAATCTGAGAACGAGGTTCCCACAGCCACCCCGACAGGATCTCCTGTCCTGTAACCACAAGGCTACTGTGCGTGTGGCTGGTTACAAAGCAGGTGAATTCACAGCTTTACAAGTTCTTCGTGAGACATTAGGGCATTGGTTGAGAAATAATGAGACCCTGGAAGTTGGACTTGGGAAATCTAGGATTGAAATGATATTGAGAGTCTCAAATCTCCATGTCACCCTGAGCATCCCTTGACAGTGGGAGCAGTCACTTCCTCCACGATGAGCCTCCTTTGCTGGAAAACCCTACGGCAGCTTCATCTGGGCAGATGCCTTACCTGTGCTCGTCCTCAAGGCCACCCTAATTCCCTCTTGTTACCACTAGACCCACAACTCAGGTCAAATCTCAGCATGTTTTGGGGACTCGGGTACACCAATGACATGGGAGGAAGTAGCTTTACACTAGAATAACTGCAAGACTCTTCTAACACACGTTGGCGGAAACCTTGGGAATGTGTGTGGAACATAACACTGTCAGGCTGAGTTCACGGATGTGGACGCGCTAACGAGCAAGTCCGGGTGTTGTGTTTGCAGTCACATGGCTGGAAGTGGCTCTCACATCTTACTTCGTTGGTTGACTGAAACTTGGACTCAACAGTGTCCTCATTTAATGAGGATGAGATGCCAGAGTCTCCATGGCATGAGGTGGAGGAGAAAATCCAAAGGCTGAGGAAGAGAGAAATACCCGTGTGTGGTAACATGCACGCCCAGCTCCCAACCACGCCCGACAAGGCTCACAGGCCCTCCCTCCACTGAGAGGTTGGGAACTGAGTGAGGGGGTGTCCACGTCCTGCAGAAGTTCTGCGGTGCTCTCCTTTGTGGAGTAGATGTGACCGTGGGGAACACTACCCTGATCTCAACGGGGTTAGCGGAACCCTGGAGTAACGGAGGCCAGGAGGCAAGACGTGACCGCCTGGGACAGGGCAGCCTGTCTCCATAGCGTCAGCAGGGACACACTGGTCATCAGATGCTTGGCCCTCAGGGCTCTCAAGGAGTGCTTAATTGATCACATGGCAATAAAATAGGCAGCCTACCAAAGCACTGCTGGATCTATATCAGGAGTCAACAAACTACGACCTGTGAGCCCAATCCAGCTCTCTGCTTATTTTGTAAATCACGTGGTACCGGGACGCAGCCACGCCCCTTCATTCACATATTGTCTGTGGCTGCTCTCCTGCTACAACAGGAGTCTTGAATAGTTGTAACAGAGACCACTTGGCCCACAAAACCTAAGATATTTACTATCGGGTCCTTTACAGAAAAGGCTTGCTAACCCCTGATCTATGTAACTGAAAACCTTCTAGGTCTGGTGGTTAAAGACCTGGGTTGGGTCACTGCAACAGAGAGTCACCGCCTCCCATGCAGCTGCTTGACCTAAGCCAATTTGCAGACCCAGAGTCCCTTGGCGGAAGGGCTGCAGCATTGCCACATTACATGCGGGGGCGCACCAAATCCAAGAAGCCAGAGTTTGATAAGGATCCTCTGATTTGACACGATGTCTTGCAAGGCCTCATCGTGGGAGGAGGTGCTGCCATTCCACCCCCCTTTCTTTTGGAGTTCCATATGCTTGCTTTGTCTTATTGTATTCTATTCCTTACTGCCTCATAATTATCGCTCTGGGGGGATTGGGAGTGAGATTGAGAACCATACCAGAGTGCTTAATCATATTAATGACACTCCTGAGAGTTATGGTGATGGGTTCCCAGGAGATGGTTTGTGGTAGCTAGGACCAGAAGGGGACAATGGACATATGTACACATTTACCTTGTCTGCTTCCTGGAAGGATTGTTTTTAGTGCAATTAGTAAGCATAATGAAAATGTTATTGAAAATTTACCCAAAAGCTGCTAGGCAACATGGTTAAACAATAACTGGTGAAGGGAACTTTGACTTCCTGCTTGTACCCTTTGATTAAAATACAAGTTTGGATTATATTTCAATAATGTCATACAGAGTTCAATGTAATAATTGATGATTATTTGGGACCAGTGGGTTGTAACGTTTTTGTTCAAAGGTAGAAACATTGTAATCATGGAAACAAACTGTAATGTTATTTTTCTTCATGGAAACAAACTGTAATGCTACTTTTCTTGAAACACATGTCACTCATAAAGAAAAATGTTGATATTGTTCAATGATTAGTTCAATAATTATGTTGCTTCCAAGAAAAGGTATAAAAAGTGTGTGCATGCTTCAATAAAGCGTCAGCATTCAGCAGATCCCTTGAGTCTGTGTGTTTGCTGTCCATCCATCGCCGACGCTGCCTTTCCTCCCTTTTGGGGGTTTTTTACCAGTGGGGACCCTACAATCTTTGTGCTGGGGCTGGTCCCCGGCAATTACATACAATGAATGTTCTTCCGAGACCCCCCTGAAGAGATCTGTAGCCATTTACCAGAGTGACCAAGCACTGGAGAAAAGGAACCACCTGGAATACTAAGGGGTTACTAGACAATGGGTTTGAACTGATGCTAATTCCTAAGGACCTAAGACACCACTGTGTCCCACCAGTCAAAGTGGGGGCTTATGATGCTCCTGTGACAGATGGAGTCTTAGCCCGAATTCCACTCACAGTGGTCCTGGTTAGTCCACAGTCTCACCCTGTGTTTATTCTCCCAGTTCCTGAATGTATAATTGGATAAATGTACTGAGAAGCCGGAAGAATCCCCACATTAGCTCTCTGACCCATAGGATAAGGGTGATTTTGACAGGAAGAGCTAAGTGGAAGCTCCTAGAACTTCTTCTCTCTACCAAGATAGTAAGCCAGAAGGAATATTGCATCCCTAGAGAAAACGAGAGATCAGGGCCGCCGTCAAGGGTGAGAGACACAAGAGAGGTGACATCTACCACATCTTCATCTGACACACCTGCTAGGCCAGGCAAACATTGGCAGGATCTTGGAGAATGCTATGGATTATAATTAACTTAATTGGGTGGTGACTTTGATTGCAGCTGCTGTCCCAGATGTGGTATCTTTACTGGAACAAATCAACACAGCGTCTGGCACTTATGGTGTGCAGCTATGGACCTGGCTAGTGCTTTTTTCTCTACACCAATTTGCAAAAGCTAGCTGGAAGCAGACTGTTTTTATTTTTTTTTTTCCTTTTTGTCTTTTATCGTGACCGGTAACGGGATCTCAACCCTCAGTGTTGCGCCCGTACTGCGACCGGCAACGGGATCGCAACCCTTGGCATCACGCCCACACCGTGCTCAACCAGTGAGTGGACCGGTCTCTACATGGGATCCGAACCCTCAGCGGGAGTGCCACCGCGCTCCCAAGTGCCGCCGCACTCTACCAAGTGCGCCACCGGGCCGGCCCAGACTGTTTTTACCTCATAGTGCCAACAGCACACTTTCATAGTCTTGTCCCAGCCCTACATTAACTCTCTTGCTCTCTATCACAATATAGCCCAGAGAAATCCTGATCATGTGGACAAGCCACAAAACATCACACTGTTCTACTATTTCTAGAACATTATGCTGACCGAATCTGATAAGCAGGAAGCAGCGAATAATTCAGATGTCTTAGTAAGACATAGGAGGCCCAGAAGGTGGAAGATAAATGCCACAAAAATTGGGAGGCCACCAGCTCGGTGAGGCTTCTGGTGACCCAGTGGTCTTGGAACAGGATGAGATGTTGCTCCAAGTGGGCAGAATTTTGAGAGTGTATTTGTTGCCCACTTTGCTGGGCTGAGAGATGGCCAGAAGCAGGGATCTACGTGACTCATGAGCAGTTGTTAACAGTTTGGCTGAACAGGCAGGGGCTTGGGAGAAACAGGATTGGAAAACGGGTGGCAATCTAGGGGGAAGGGACAGGAGCAGCAATGGTCTCAGTCTCCAGCACCTCTGCTGAGGCTCATTCCAGCCTTTTACAGCATGGCTGGGTCGGCTGCTGGAAGGCTAAGAACTGTATTCTGAAATGAAGGAAAAGCACGTCTGCACAGACACTTAACACTGAGACCACCCAGCTTCCCTTTGCTCCTGGACCATTTGGGGCCCCAGAGTCAGTATGTTAGTTCCCTATTGCTGTGTAACAAATGTCCACAAACTTGGAAGCTTTAACCAACACATGTCATCTCACAGTGCCCCTGAGCCAGGATTAGATCCTCTGTTCATGGTCTCACCAAGCTACAATGAAGGTATAAGCTGGGCTGTGTTCTCATCTGGAGGCTCGATTGGGGAAAAACTCACTTCAAAGGTGATTAAAGTTGTTGGCAGAAGTCAACTCCTTTGCAGTTGCATGATGAGGGTCCTCGTTTTCCTACTGGCTGTCAGCTGGGGGCGCTCTCATCTCTAAGAGGCTGTCTGCTATCCTTGCCATGTGGCTCCCTGCATGGGGCCTCTCATAACTCAGCAACATAATTCCTCAAAGCCAGCAAGGGAGAGTCTTCTGCAGTGACAGGACTGATTACCATATTCTTTAACATATTCTATTGGTTAGAAGCAATCACAGTCCGTGCCTGCACTCAAAAGGGGGGGATCACAAAGGCATGGACATTGGGAGGCCCAATTCACTGTGGTCTGCATGCCACAATCGGCCTTGGGATCAAGACTCCACTAGAGGAAAATCCCAGGTACAGTCATGAGCTGCATAACAACATTTCGGTCAACAAAGGACCACATATATGACATTGGTCCCATAAGATTTTAACAGAGCTGAAAAGTTCCTATTGCCTAGTGACATCCTAGCATCATGACATGCCATCATGCCATCATAGTGTAACGCATCACGTGCTCGTGGTGACACAGTGTGAACAAATGTGCCTCCAGTCAGAGGACAGCGCAGCACGTGCAGTTAAACACCCTACGTAACACCTGGTGACAGCGACCAACCGCGTTGCTATTTATGTGCACACTGTGCTATACTTTTCATCGTCATTTCAGCTTGTGCTCCTACCTGTAAAGAAAAACGTCACTGTGAGGCCTCACGCTGTGGGCACCAGCAGCGGCTCACGCTCCTGTCCTCACTGCGTCCCTTGACTGCGTCTTTTTCTCTTGTGCTTCACTTCACCTCATGTTGTTCTGTTCATCATGGCCCCTAAGTGTACAAAACCCACTGCCAATGCTGCCAGTGAGAGGCCACGTCGAGTGATCGACCCGGAAATGAAACTAAAAGTGACTAAGGACTGTTAAGGTAGAAGATCAGTGATGGCTGCTGCCAGTCAAGCTTGTCCCATTCCACCACAGCTACGATCCTGAAGATCAAGAACAAAGTCACGGACGCTGCTGAAGATCTGTTTCACTGAAAGAAATGAGACGAATGAAAATTCGAGAGGAGCCTGTACCAGATACGGGAAACCTCTAACGGCTGGACTGAAGACCAGACACAGAAGCATAGCCCTCTCAGCACCGTGACGATCACAGCCAAAGCAAAAAGTTCACCTGCCGTTTTGAAAGAAAAGGCTGGACCCGACTATGGTGTGGAATTTACTGCTGGCCCCAGCTGGTTTAAGTGACTTAGGAATCGTTATTCATCACCTGCTGTGCGTCTGCGAGTGCTGACGTGAGGGCAGCTGAAGAACGTGTGGAGACTCCAGAGAAGCTGACTGTAGAGGGAAAGCGCTCCCAGAGCAAATCTTTAATGTGAATGAAACGTCCCTATTCTGGAATCCGATGCCTGAAAGGACTTTCATCCACAAGGAGGCCAAGTCGGTGCCAGGTTTCAAGGCTTTTAAGGGACAGGATAACAGTCTTGCTTGGGGACAATGTTGCGGGCTGTACATTGAGACCCTTTGCGACCTGGCACAGTGAGAGCCCCAGGCCTTCAAGCATGTCAGTAGCACGCGTGGCCAGTGCACTGCAGGAGAAGTGGGAAGTCAGGGATGACCCGGCTCCTCTTCTAAGGTGCCCTCCGGAACTGCCATGCCGGAGAAATGGAGAATAACACACCTCTCAAGATGTTGCTATTGTTGATAATGCTCCTGAGCATTCCCCTTTACTAGTGATCTTCATCCCACGATCAGAGTTGTGTTTCTTCCTCCAAACAGCACCTCTTTGATCCAAGCAATGGATCAAGGACCTACAACCTGAGGAGGACCTTTGCACAGGCTGTTGCTGCAGCTGAGAAGACACTGAGCAGACACTGATATAATTCTGGAAGGATCACAACATCTGTGACTGCACCAAGAGCCTTGCTTGGGCTTGGGTGATGTCACCAAGGAGTGTGTGAAAGGCACACGGAAGAAGTCACTCGAGCAGTTTGTTCCTGACTTCAAAAGATCTTCCAAGGACGAGGAGGTTGCAAAAGTCAACAAGGCTGTGGCTGAGGTGGCGGACTTGCACATGGGTGTGGATGGACGACATGGAACAGCTCCTAGAGCTGGCTCCTGGGAACTGACTAATGAGGACTTGTTGGAACGGGAAGGGAACACAGAGCTGAAGAAGAGTCGAGAAAAGACGACTGCAGGAGAAGGACAAAACCCCCAGGAAAATTCACACTGAAGGGCATAGCAGAGCTTTCGCAGACCTCGACAAGCTCCTTAAAAAGCTTGAAAGCAGGGCCGGCCCGGTGGCGCACTGCTATAGTGCGCCGCTCGGGAAGCGCGGCGGCGCTCCCGCCGAGGGTTCGGATCCCACATGCAGACCGGTTCCCGCTCACTGGCTGAGCAAGGCGCGGGAACAACACCGAGGGCTGTGATCCCGTTGCCGGTCCCGGTCCGGTACGGGGGCGACACTGAGGGTTGCGATCCGTTGCCGGACATGGAAAAAGACAAAAAAAAAAAAAGCTTGAAAGCAAGGACCCAACACTGAAAGATTTTCATTCGTAGAGAGAGATGCTGATGGTGCATTATCTGCCTACAAGCAAACCTATGATGAAAAAAGAAACAAAGCAAGCAAACCACCGTGGATGTATTTCTGCAAAGAATGACACCTCCTCAAGAAGAGCCTCAGGCAGGTTCTTAGGCCTGCCCCAGAAGGTGCTGCTACCGCAGGAGGTGACAGCTCTGTGTGTGTTATTGCCCCTGACGACCTTCCAGCAGGACAAGATGTGGAGCTGGAAGACAGTGATATTGATGATCCGGATCCTGTGTAGGCCTTGGCTCGTGTGTGTGTTCATGTCTTAGTTTTTAACAAAAAAGTTTTAAAAAGAATTTTTTAATAGAAAAAAAAGCTATAGAGTAAGGATATAAAGGAAAAAATATTTTTGTACAGCTGTGCAATGTGTTTGTGTTTTAAGCTAAGTGTTATTAACAAAGTCAAAAGGTTTAAAAAATTTTAAAGTTTATGAAGTAAAAAGGCTAGAGTTAAGGTTAATTTATTACTGAAGAAAAATACGTTTTTATAAACTTAGCACACACACAGGTACTGAGCACTGTGTTACAGCTGCCTACGTGTCCTGAACGGTAACATGCTGCACAAGTCTGCAGCCCAGGAACCACAGGCTACACCACACGGCCCAGGTTTGTGTCAGTGTGCTCTGTGAGGTTCGCACAATGCCGCATTTCTCAGGACACATCCCTGTCATTAAGTGATGCGTGACTGTGCATTCAATGTGTGACTGGGAACGTCACACTCACTTGGACAGCAAAGTGTACCCAGCAGGGCAGGGCTCCCGGCACGCCCTCCGCTCCACAGCTCACACTGAGCCCCAGCTGGGAGCCCAAGCCTCAGGCACAGGATGGTCACCCAGACTCCTCTTTGGGAGAGACGCCTAGCAGCGGGTGAGGTGACTGACCATACCTTTCTGGACGTCCTCATTCTCAGTCCCATCTTTGCTTCTCCACAAACTTGAAGAGCTGGTCAAACTCTCTTCTGCTTTCAAACAACAGACTCAGCAGGGAGCCCCGAAGAGTGGCTCATAACCTGCATGTGGGCCCGAGCCGGCTGCAGCAGCTCCCGAGGCAGCCTGCAGGCTGGGAGCGGCGCGCGATGCCGGGCACGGCAGAACCCAGCCAGCTGCTCCCACGGGACCGCACTCCCACCCTGGCCACACCCGTCCTCTCCCCAGCGGGACGCGTCCAGATCTACTTAGTCCTTGCTGGAGACTCAAGTGACGTGGCAAGACTGGGCCCACCCCTAGAAGCTTGGGGAACCCCGAGGGGCAGAACCAGGGTGAACCTACCGTGCAAGTCCAGCTGAGAACCCTCTGGAGAAAAATCATCTTCGTGTATTTAGAAGCAATACTGGAGAGTCAAGACTACAAATAAATCACCCTGAAATTCTGGGACTAAGAAAACTCTTCCTAATCTGCAGATATTGGAAGAACGAAGTGACCAGCTCGGTGTCACAGGCCCCTGGTGCGGGCCACATCTAGTGGCATATGTGTGAGCGCTCGGTGATGTTATCGACTGTGTGTCACCCATCCCACAGTGAGACCACCCTGGCCTGCCTGTGGCGAGAGAACGAGGGTGGCCAACATTTATTTTTCAAAGGAAGAAAGCAAAGGGGGCCAGCAGGAGGGGGCCCCGCCAGACACGAGGCTTGGGGGACACAGAGTCCCCACGAGGGGGCACACGACTGTGGGCACGGGGGCGCTGTCCTGCCCAAGCTTCAGTAAACCCAGAACTTGGAGACGGGCATGCCCTTCAGCAGGTAGTGATGAACTGTGTACACAAAGAAGCCCGAGCTGACGAGCACGATCATGCAGGACAGCGTGATGAGGGTGTAGATGGACATGCGCTTCTCCATGGTGGCCCTGACGAGGCAGAGGTAGGGGCCGGGGCAGCCGTCCGTGCTGCAGGGCAGCAGCGCCGGCGACAGCACGGGCAGGTGCCGGAAGGCGAGCAGGAAGAGGAAGGCGCCCTGCGCGCTCAGCTGCAGGAGGAAGTACAGCAGGTAGAGGAGCAGGAGCATCTTCTCCCGGTGGAAGTTCAGCGCCGACTTCCTCGGGGGCGGCCCGGGCTCCTGGATGCCCGCCATGGAGCCCTCCTCCACGTCGTCCGCCACCTCCGGGGGGGACTTGGCCTTGACCTGCTTGTGCCGAATCTGAGCCATGAAGAACTCCATGAGGAAGAAGAGGGCGACGAACACGAAGAAGAAGAAGTACCACGTGCCTGTGATGGGGCTGCCGAAGCGCTTCTCGAAGCACTCCACGCGGCAGGCCGCGGTGACGGCGCCGTGACACCAGAAGTCGTCGTGCAGGCTGCTCCAGGGCATGCGCACCACGTACACCACCAGCCCGTACATGGCGATCAGGCCGAACCACAGCTGCCGCCCCACGTAGTAGCCCGCCTTGTCGCCGGCCACCGAGTGCAGCACGGGGATCAGTCCGGCCACCGCCGCGGCTGCCATGTCCCCAGACGGTCAGGGCGCCGGGGAATCGGCACCTACAGGAGGAAGAAAGGACCGGCTTTAACAGCTGCCGCGCCCGACGGTCGCGCCCGATGGTCGTAGGTCCCCCGTGCACATCTCTGCACTTGGCGTCTCTGCCAGGAAGTTTCCTAAGACTGAAGACAAAAGCGGCCGAACATTCCTTCCTCCCTCCTGCTGCCAAGCACACCGTGCACCTGTCGCCTCTTCCTCCCACAGCTCTCCGGAGGGCGCCTGTCACCATCCCTGCCCACACACGGCAAGGCCTGTGCCAGGCGTGTGGACACATTATCTCTAAAGAGAGGCCGACATTGCAAATCTTCCCGTTAGCTTATCAGGGGTAACTGCCAGCGTTGGTCCTCTCCTACCTGTATTCCTATATGTGACAGTGACCGCCATTTATCTTAAGGTTTAGCATATTGACTTTTTTATTGTGGTAGAATATGCAGAACATAAAATTTACCATTTTAACCATTTTTTTTTTTTTTTTTTGTCTTTTGTCTTTTTCCGTGTCCGGCAACGGATCGCAACCCTCAGTGTCGCGCCCGCACCAGACCGGGGACCGGCAACGGGATCGCAACCCTCGGCGTTGCTCCCGCGCCTCGCTCAGCCAGTGAGCGGGAACCGGTCTGTATGTGGGATCCGAACCCTCGGGCGGGAGCGCCGCCGCGCTTCCCAAGCGGCGCACTATCCAGTGCGCCACCAGGCCGGCCCATTTTAACCATTTTTAAGTGTACAGCTCTACGACATTAAGTGCATGTTGTGTACTCAGTGTTGTGTGTGACCATCGCCACCACCCATCTCCACAACTTTTCTTTTTTTTTTTTCCTTTTTGTCTTTTTTACTGACCAGTAACGGGATCGCAACCCTCGGTGTTGCACCCGCACCGCGCTCAGCCAGTGAGCAGGAACCGGTCTCCACATGGGATCCGAGCCCTCTGCGGGAGCACCACCACACTTCCCAAGCAGCGCACTCTCCAGTGCGCCACCAGGCCGGCCCTCCACAACTTTTTTATCTTCCTCAATTCAAACTCTGTCCCCATTAAACACTGACTCCCCAGTGCCCGTTCCCCCAGCCCCTGGCAACCACCATTCTACTTTCTAGTAGTCAAATTTTGAATTTTTGTCCTTTCGTGACTGGCTTATTTCACCTAGCATAATATCCTCAAGGTTTATCCATGTGGCAGCATGTGGCAGAATTTCCTTCCCTTTGGAAAGTGAATAACATTTGGCTGTACGTGTATATCACACTGTCTACTCATCTGCCGATGGACACGGGGTTGTCTCCACCTTTTGGTCACTGTGAGTAACACTGATATGAACATGGGTGCACAGGACCTGTTGAAGCCCCAGCTCTTGCTTATTTGGGGTCCATAACCACAGGTGGAGCTTCTGGACACCTTTCCACGTCCCCGCCAGCAGTGCACAGGCTTCTAGTTTCTCCGCATCCTTGCCAACACTTGTGGTTTTCTGGTTGTGGTTTTTTTTTTAATAATGCTTTCTATTTTTATGGAAAAATTGTCACTGCTAGTGCTGAAGAGTATCTTTAAAAGGTACCTAAGACTCAGCACTATTTTAAATTACCCCCCAATATCAGACCACATTTGAGCAGATCATCCTTAGGAATCAGGAGGGGCAGCGTCCAGCATGAGCTGCGGGGAAGGCTCCCCAGCCAGCCTGCGGGGAGGGTGAGTGACCAGGAAAGGAGCCCAGGGAGCAGATGGGACAGGGAGAAACAGCCCATTTACTGAGCACTCACCGAGTGCCAGGCGTTCCACTACAAACTGACAGCTGTGTGTTCACTGTCTCACTTATTCCTTAGGCCAGCCTTATGAGATAAATATAATTATTCTTGTTTTACAGATGAGAAAACAGAGATTTAAAATGGTCAAGTGTAGTGGATTGAATTCTCCCCCAAACTTATTGAAGCTTGAATCATGTCCCCCAAGTTTTATGTATTAGAAAGTTAGCGCCCCTGTGACTGGTAAGAGGGTGGGAAATCCTATTATGGTAACTGAAGGTGGAGCTTTGAAGAGGTGACTGGATTGTAGGACCCTGTAGTAGTGAATGGATTAGAAAGGGTGGTCAGGGGCGTGGTTCTGCGGGCTTGAAAAGGACAGCATGAAGAGTCTGTCCTCTCTACTCCACCATTTTGCAATGAGATACTCTGCCATTGCTGTCACCACCAAGACCTTCACCAGCTTGGGATTTCCCAGCCTCAGAAACTGTAAGCAATACATTTCACTTTCTTGTAAATCACCCACTTCCAGGTATTTTGTTGTAAGCAACCGAAGCGACTGGCACGGTTAAGTGGCTCCCCACGATTGCACAGTGGGGTAAACACGGGCACTGGGAGAAGAAGCCAGAGCTGTCTCCCCTGGCAGCCTGAGCTTCGGACCTCTCCTGCTGTCCTAGGTCATGGCCCCTCGCCATGGCCCAGAGAAGACAGACATGGGGTCCCCCTGTTCTCACCTGCCTGCTCTCGTGGACAGTGACACCGCTGGTGTCCAGGCCACAGTTCTTGGCTTTCCTTCCTCGACAGCAGTTTTGTGGCCGAATCCCAGTCAGCTCGAAGCGCACAGTCAAAGCCCCAGTGAGGTGCGCTGCAGGGTGAGCGAAAGGCCCGTCCCCACAGCAGTGGCCCGCCGTCTCCAGGACCAGATCCTGGCTGGACCCCCGTGTCCCCGCCCGTTGCTGCAGCTCTGAGGTCCCAGTTTTCCTCCCCTCTCCTACCTGAGGCCTCTGCTCACTGGAAACCTCCCCTTCCCAACTGCCCATCCTCAGAACTCCACAGCTGCGCCCCATTGGCTCTGCCACCCGCCCGTCTTCACGGACTCCAGGCATCAGCAGGCTGGGAAGGCAGGTGCCGGGGAATCTGCAGATCCAGGCTCCTGCGGTTGAGCTGCGAGGACTTTCCTGGGGACGGGACCCTGCTCCGAAGTTGGGCCGAGGCCTGGATCTGTCCTTCACCCTCGGTCTGCTCCTGCAGTCGGACGTCCCCACAGTCTGCACCTGGACCAGACAATCCGCAGACTCACCAAAGAGCACAGGGGTCTTTTCCTCTTTTCAGACCCCCAGCCCTCTCTCTCTCCCACACTCTCCACTCATCTCATACTTTAAACTAAAAAAAGAAAAAAAAAAAAACACTGAAATTTCCAGCTGGGAGTCTTCCTCTTTTTCCTTCCAAATCCACAAACCTATTTTCATCTGTCTATCCCCCCTTTCTCCCCGCTTGTCATGATGGTGGAAATGAAGTGACCCTTCTCTCTGAAAGGCCGTCTCTGCACATGAGTCCCAGATCCCATCCCAGGCCTCCTCGGGTCCCTGCCCCATTAGTCCCCTCTCTCCCCCGCATCCTCCCTTCCCGCCTCTCTACAGAATCCTGCCCATCGGCATCAGGTACGGTCTCCCATCCTGTAGCCCTTCCCAGCTACAACTCTCTGCTCCTGGAAGAGTTGACCACCCAGGTGCTGTCCCCATCCTGTCCCCTGACCCACTGTCAACCCTCCCGTCTGGTGAGGGGTCAGAATCTCCATCTCCCTGAGCAAATGACGTGCTTGGTCTAACCAAGCAGTGAGAACAGCCATCCACCCCTTGCTTTTTGTTTTTGCTTCTTTTCACACTGCCTGAAATCTCAGAGCTAGAGTAATTCTATGAGACAAGGTTCATGGTATATTTATTTTCTTTTCCTGATATTTTTAGTTTTAATTTTATGGTTTGACAGATCATATTATAAACTGCCATAAATTCTTTGGAGCTAAAATTTCTAAATAGACGAGAAGAGAAACACCTGGCTCAATTTGTGTTTGATTCAAAAAGCAATTTCAAAGGAATGATCGTGTGAATTACGGTCAAATATGTAGAAAAATAGAATGTAGCCATTTAGCTCTAAATCCTCAGTGACTGGCACAAAGTAGATCTCAGTAATGTTTGTTGAGTGTGTGAATGAAGGATGTAGAGCTAAGAGGGGAAACTACAGAGTGTCATGTACTTCATAAGCACAGCTGCTGTGGATTGACCGTGTCCCCCAAAGTCCATGTAGTAGAAGCTTAATCAGCAGTGTGCCTGTGGGAATCCTATGATGGTAATGGAAAGGTGGGGCCTGAAGAGGTGACTGGACTGTAGGAACAGCTCTAGTGGATGGATTAACAATAGTGGTCAAGGGCATGGTTTTGAGGGCTTTATAAGGCGAGCACATGAGAGTCTCTCTCTCTGCTCCACCGTTTTCTGCCATCTGAGACCCCTGCATTGCTGTAAAGCCACCATCAAGACCCTCACCAGATGACTTCCCTGGACTTTGGACTTCCCAGCCTCTGAAACTGTAAGTGATATATTTTGTTTTCTAACAAATCACCCAGTTCCAAGTATTTTGTTATAAGCAACAGAAATGGACTAATACAACAGCGTCGCTTAATTATGCAGTAGATGGTGGCTGGGCTGTGCCAGCAGGTCCGAGAAGACTCCATCGTCCCGTCAGGCACCCGGCTCCCAGCACGGCCTCTCACAGCAGTGCCACCTCCCCCTCAGCCTTTCATCCCGAGCTGCTTTGACGCGTGGTTACTGGTTCCCCAAAAGAGCACGAAAGCGGGAACGACACTGCCGTTTGAAGTCCAGCCCCAGCAGCTGCACCGCGATCACTTCTGCCGTCTCAGGGGCAGGGAGAAATGAGAGGACAGACGAGGTGTCACTGCAGGAGCGAGTCACGCAGGCTGGGAGACAGCCACGCTTGTCTTTGGAGTCAGCTTCCAGGTGCCTGCATGTGGCTGCCTCTGGGCGCTGCAGAGAAAGCTGGACTGAGGCGCTGCCGCTTAGCGAGCGGCCTGGGGGGACAGGCTTGCAGGACAGCGCTGCGCACAGCCCTGAGCGTCCATTCTGGACGCCTCACGTGAAAGGAGCAAAAGCAACAGAGTCCTGAGCCGGCGCGAGGGGACCACGGCACATCCGCAGGCAAAGAGCCCGGCTGAGGGGACCCTCTCCTGATCCGCCCCCTGGGGACCCCTGGATCTCGACCACTGTCCTCAGTGGGGACCCCCTGACCCATTTCTCTCTCTCTGTGGTGTTTCCTGGAGGTTTCACTCTTTCTCCTTGGAATTTTATAAAAATTGCTGTTTAGTGTAGTTAATTTTTATTGTGGTAAAATACACGTGACATAAAATTTACCATTTTACCCATTTTTAAGTGGACAGCTCTGTGGTGTTAAGGACATTCGCAGTGCTGTGCAGCCATCACCACCATCATCTCCAGAATGTTCTCAGCTCCCCAAACTAAAACTCTGTCCGCGTTACACACTCGCCCCCCATCCCCTCCTCCCCCAGCCCCTGGCAAACATTGTCCTACTTTCTATCTCCATGATTCTGACTATTCTGGGAACCTCATATAAGAGGAATCATAGAAAAGTTGTCCTTTTGTAACTGGATTATTTCTTTTTTTTTTTTCCTTTTTGTCTTTTTTCATGACCGGTAACAGGATCGCAACCCTTGGTGTTGCGCCCGCACCGCGCTCAACCAGTGAGCTGACCGGTCTCTATATGGGATCCGAACCCTCGGCGGGAGCGCCGCCACACTCCCAACGCCGCACTCTACCGAGTGCGCCACCGGGCCGGCCCTGGATTATTTCACTTAGTATGTTGGGGCATGTGTCGGAACTTCCTTCCTTTTTAAGGCTGAGTAATTTCTCCGCACACGTACAGACCACACTGTGCTTATCCAGCTGTCCACCAGCGGGCACTGAGGTTGTTTCCACCTTCTGGCTACTGTGACTAATACTGGTGTGAACACGGGTGTGTACACACTAAAACTTATTTTCTAAGGATAATTAATTCAGCCAGTATTTATTGAGCATCTACTATGTACCAGATGCTGTGTTAGGTACAACAATAAACCAGACTGTGGCTATGGTCATCACCTCCCAGAGCTTACGCCTAAAGGGGGAGACAGAGACTCCTCCAAGGGACTTCAGTGTCATGAGCTAACTCCCGGGGCAGGGGGTATGGGGTGCCCTGTGAGCACATGGGCTTTCTGAGTTGTGTGATGTGGAACCTGAGATCTGAAAAGTGAGTCTGGTACAAGGGTCTGGGGAGCAGACAAGAGTGGGCAGCGCAGCCTGGGCAGAGTACCAGAGGCTTCCAGGTCAGAGGACGGAGAAGACGGGCTTGGCAGGCAGCCAGGCTGGGGAGGCCAGGGGGGCAGAACCACAGCGGGGGCCCTCACGAGCCTGTCACAAATAACAGAAAGTCACTGAAACATTCCTTGCGAGGAAGCACGTTTAACATGACCAGTCTGCTTGTGGAGCAAGTGGATTGGACTGGATGGAGGGAAAGCCCAGACAGGAAGCTATTGGGACTGTCTAAGCCACAGGGCTGGCCAGAGCGTGGTGCTGGAAACACCAAGGTCTAGCGCTCCATCCCTGTACGTGCCAGCCACCAAAAAAACCAAAATAAAAAAATCCAGGTGGTAAAGGATGAAAGCCTGAACTAATTGGAGATTGGGGAATGGAGATGGGGCGCATCTGGTGGCTGATTGAAGGTGGGCGGGGGGAAAGGGTGGCATCGAGGAGGGAAACCGTAGGTAGTTATGACACTGTTAGCTTAAGCATGGAGAGAGGTGCAGCAAGATACAGCGCGACAGCGTGGGAGGCGTGACGTCCGCCCTCCTCCTGCGGCTTGGGACCGCCATTGTGGTCTGTGCAGATCTTCTCATCTGCCTGGTTTGCTGCAACCTGTGACTTCCTCTAAACCCACAGCAAAAGAGCTGCCATTGTCAGAGCATCACCTGGTCGTGCAGTCCTCAAAACAGTTTGTTATGCACTGAGTTGTGTTCCCCAGATCCATGTGTTGAAGCTCTAATCTGACCATTTGGAGATGGAGCCCGTCAGGAGGTAGCAAAGGTTAAATGAGGTCATCCCAGTGGGGCATTAATCTGCTAGGACTCGTGTCCTTACAAGAAGGGGAGGAGACACCAGAGACCTCTTTCCCCATGTGTGCACAGAGCAGTGGCCCTGTGAGGACAGCGAGAAGGGGGGCCTCACCGGAAACCAACCCTGGCATCACCTTGATCTTGGACTTCCAGGCTCCGGATCCGTGAGGAAACTAATTTCTGTTGTCTAAGCCGCCCGGTCCGTGGTATTTTGTTACGGCAGCCCAAGCAGACTAACCCGCAGACTGCAGAGAAGGTGCTGCAGCTGAGGGCGCTGTGCTCAGTGTCTGGCTGCATGTGGCCCCGCGCAGAGGCTTCCTGGTACCCTGAGGGACCTCACTGTCACCAGTGCTGTGTCTAAAACTAGCTGTCACTCTTCCTTACAGCCTGCTGGGCAGATCTACACGGTGATGGGACTTTAGGGCCTGCTCTGAAAACGACCCCAGAGCAGGCTTCTCAGTCTCAGAGACATGGAGGTTTGCTGCCTTCTCTGTTCTGCAAGAGTGACAGGCATTTTTTCAGGCAGCTATAAATTGTTCAGGAGAAAGAGAGCTACTTGGTGGCTGCACAGGGTGTCACATAAGACCTTCCGCTCACGGCGCAGAGCGTGCTACTTCCTGCTTGCAGGAGGGCTGGTTGTAAAGAGGGGCCTTTTCTGCTTCATTCCGGTGACCTTTGTAGAAGCTACCTGAGCTTCTAATAGCCCTGTTTTGAGTATAGTTGAACATGGCCCCTACTGAGGCAATTTCTGAAGTTGTTTGAACCAGATTAAAATTGCTGTTTTTATAGGTCATAGATGATCAAATATCAGCAATTCAATTTGGATCGACCTAATACATGCAGGTGGCCCTTCAGCCCTCCCCACCCCCCTGTCACTCAGTAACTTCTGGACACCTGGGACTCTTAGGCTGCCCCTGGCCACCCTGGCTCCTACCTTCTTCCTGCCACCCTCCCGGCAGTGTCCCACTCTTGACCAAGACAGATGCCTGGGAGAGATGTCCACAAGGAAAGAGTGATGGAATGGTCAGAATGGGGAAGGAGCGTGTTGGGGCTCAGAACACAAACCCAGGGCCTGGCACCTTGGCACACCCAGTATTTTAAGCTGAAGGAAATGGAGAAAACCGTGGAAGCAAAGCAGGTGGTAAAAAAATTCTCTGACCTACTTTGCCTGAAAGCAGGTCATGAGACCCTCATCCTAGGGTCCTGCCCTATACCCAGAAGCCAAGAAGAATCTCAACAAACAAGCCTTGCTGTGTCCCCCCAGTTTATTACCACTTGGCCAGACCCCGTCCTTGCCCAGTAGTTTATCTACACGACTGCCCATTCTTCATCAAACCTGAGCATAAAAATACAGTTTTCTCTGGGTCTGTGAGTCTTCATTTCTGAAGGCTCCCATGTCACATAAAACTTATACTAAAAGTCATGTTACGCTTTTCTTGCTTATCACTTATTACAGGACTGTCAGCCACTAACCTGGTGATAGGCAGGAAAAGATATTACTTTTTCTCCCTACAAGCGCCAGAGAAGCCAGGGCAGTAAGGATTTCAGGGGAGTAAGGACTCTGCCAGGCCAGACCCCTCCATCGCTCCCTGCCTAAGGCTGCTTCAACCTCAGAGTTCAACCAGGGAGGTGCTGGGGGCCGCAGTGACCTCCCGCCGCTGTCCCTGACCCCGCCCGTGGCCTCTGCGTTCTGGTGCTTGTTCGGCGACAAAATGAAGCAAAAACAAACACGTCAAAGCCAGCCCAAGCTTTGTGGCTGGCAGGTCCTAATCAGGAGATGTTGGCAGGATTTTGTCAGAGAGACCTTGCAGCTCAGCACAGGAACAAGGAAAGCCAAGGCGGGGAGCCTCTCCAGACGGTCATGGTTGGAAAGGCGCTCGGGCCTGTGTGAGCGTCCCGCAGATCGCTGGCCTGGACCCCAAGGTGCTGACGAGCCGAGGTTTAAGGGACAGGGAGAAGCTGGGCTCCAGCCAGCCTTTCCTGGGGGCTGCTCACGGTCATGCAGCAGCCGCAGGAGGACAGGGACGCACCAGCAAGGCGCGGAGGCCTGACGGGTGCCCAGCACCTGGGGTGAGACTTCTGCTGAACTGACCGATGGTGGACACCCCCGCGGCCTGGGAAAGCTAAACGTCAGCAGTACTCCCCAGGCGCTGGGACAGCACACAAGTGCAGGGCCAGGGAGCTAGAGGTGGTTTAGGGTGCTGAGGACCTCCCAATTTGACAGGGACACCCTGCAAGTCGCTCCACCTTCCAGCGGTGGCCGACAAGGGGACGCCCACCTCAAGGTATCAGTAGAGTGGGCTGCTCGTGGGCATGGGACTCTAGGTGCTCCGATGCCCTCCACGTCTCGAGCACAGGTCTGCAGTTGGTGCCAGCTGCTCACTCCAGAGGCCAGCGCAAGAGCCCAGGCAGGGGCGCGGCTGCTGGGAGCCCCGACAGCAGTGGGTGCATGTCGGGGAAGTTGGAGAAGTGGCAGTGAGAGGACACCCAGGACCTCAGTTGCCCCCCTCCATGGGAGGCAGTTAACACCCTCTGTGCACCTGTCAAAGGTGTAGGAAGCAGGGGCTGGGGACACCGGCCCACATTAGCATTTCATGTTCTCTGTGCTATACCCAGGGCCTAGAAAAGCTGAATAAGTAAAGAAGTAGGTAACAACCCACTTTGGCCAAGAAAGGCGTTTAAGATGATCACAGTGCCCTCCCCTGAATTAAACAGAATTGTGCCACACTCTGCCCCAGGAATAGCCCAGGCCGCCAAAAGCCAGAACTGTGATGGGCATTTGCTCTGGCAAGTGGAAGGCCCAGGGCCCAGACGACAGCCCACTGGGCTTCAAAGCGCTGCCAAGAGAGAATCCTAACTCAGATACCTGCAGAAGTCCCGGGCCCTCACGATGGGAAGGACAGAGTGCTCTGGGGGCACCATCAAGGAGGATTCCTTGTGGGGCAGGAGCTGTGGTGAGACCATGAAGAGCTCCCTATACCCGAACTCAAGATCAAGTCAGTGCTCACCTGATGAGAACACCCAGTGAGCCGTAGAAATGCACAGGTGGGTCCTTTCACCTGGTGGACTCGTGGCTTATGAGGAATCAGAACATTGAAGGGATGCCCCCACGCTGTTCTGGGGGTGAGATCATGCTCCAGCATCAAAACTGGACACTGGCAGTGCCCAGACACGTCCCCGACGCTGTCCCATCCCTATAGCGCACCAGCCAAGGAATCCAGGGCCCAAATGGGCCTTAATTTGACCAATGGATAATATGTAGGTCTCACACCTAGACATTAGGTATGAGCAGCAATATTCAGATCCCAACAGTATCTATGCAGACAATAAACCATAACCAGGAATGGCGATGCTCAGGCCACCGCTCCCAGCCTTGCTGGAGTGGATGCTGCCACTACAGCCGGGCTCCTGGCGACGGCAACGTCTTGGCCTGTGGAAACCGCAGCTACTGTTTTGATCAAGAGGCTCGATTCACCAGCCTCGATGAGCAGGACTGGCCCACTCTCAGCACACAGCCTGGACCTCCTCCCCACTCCACATCTGCAGGAAGCAGTGGGAGGAAATAAAGATGAAATTCTTCCAGAGAAGCAAATACACCCCCATCCCCATCGAAGCCAGAAGACTGCTTTCTACCAGGAGCAGGAGGAGCGTTCGAGAGTCATGAACAGGTAAAAGGAGAATTGTCAGTGTGACCTTTCCTTACTGGCAACTCAAAACGGAGGGTGGAGTGGGGACGGATGTGAACATTACTCCATTAAATGCTTCCTTTTTCATTTAGCAGCAGTGGCCATGCAATCTGTGAAGCTGGGCTCAGCACCCAACTGAGGGAATAGTGGACTCTGGACGGACTATAAGCATTTCATAACCTCAAGGTCACCTTCCCTCTAGAATGGTCCATCCCCACCGAGGGACAGGTGGTGAGAGGCATCAAAGCTGGACAAAGCTGGACACTAGTTACAGTGGTTAGGACAGCTTTTAACCAGTGCTGCACTACTGTGGCAGGGAAGAGAGTTCTCCCCGAAGAGAACTCAACTTTGATTTGTGCAGAGGTGACTGGGCGTTTTAAGGGAGAGAGAGGGAAGAGAAGGGGTCAGCGGGGACTCAGTAGAGTCATGGAGGTGAAAAGTTGCAAAAACTGGGAAGGTGGTCCACGTGAACCCTGTCTATGTTATTAATTGGCACTCGGGGGAGTTAGGCTCCTGCCCTCCCACAGAGACTGGAAGACAGGATCCCTATGTTCAGACGGTGGCTGGAACACACAGGAAATTCTCCTGACAGCCTGAGTTGCCTCGCAGGCAGGCACCTAAAGGGGTTTGGGGTGAGTAGGTCATAGAAACAGGGTTAGCGCCCGGCCCCGCCCACTGCCACCAGCTGCACAGCCAGGCCCAGCAACCATGGAGCCAGAACCAAAAGCCCCCAGGGCCCTGAGATGAGAGCCAAGGGCCTTAGCCCTGCCCCCGCTTTCTTCCCCTTCCCCAAACAACATCTTAGAGTGTGCTTATTAAACACGAGATCTTTGGGCTGGCCCAGTGGTGCACTGCTATAGTGCGCCGCTTGGGAGTGTGGTGGCGCTCCCGCTGAGGGTTCGGATCCCACATACAGACCGGCCGCTCACTGGCTGAGCGAGGTGCGGGCCCAACACCGAGGGTTGCGATCCCGTTGCCGGTCCCGGTCCAGTATGGGCGCAACACTGAGGGTTGCGATCCGTTGCCGGTCACGAAATAAAAAAAAAAAAGACAAAAAAATAAATAAATAAATAAACACGAGACCTTCTATGGGATGTGTAAAAAAAACAAAAACAAAAACAGAGAAACCATGAATCTTTCAGAAGGAGAGAACAGACCTATGGTTATTAGAGGTGAGGGGGGGAGGAGAGGGTGGTGGGGAGAGATTGGATAAGGGGCATAAAGAATAAGTATGGTTTGTAATAATGAATATGCTGGTAACATTGATTTGATCAACATATGTTGTGCCCAGGTGATGGTAGTCAATGCTGCGCCCCAAAATATGTATAATCAATTATGCTTCAATAAAAATAAATATAAAAAAATAAATAAATAAAAATTAAAAATAAATGAAACTGGGTTAGCAGCATTCAAGACTTTGCAGGCCGAGGTGCAGGCCTATCAAGAAGCGGGCTCAGAGGAGCCAAGCTAGAGTTTGGTCAAGGAGGGGATCTGTCCAAGTAGGCACATGCAGATGACCAGGAGGAGGTGGTGTCACTCCACAGCCAGGGGAGCCCACAAGTGTTGCTTTGCCTCCCACGGATTTGTCACCCCTTTTCCCCTGAGTGACAGAGCCACCAAAGATTACTCAAAGCCCATCTCTTCTGAGCAGTGAGAAGCCCCAAAAAGAGGTTAATCTCCCAGAATGCTCAAGATAGAGGCATTCCTTCCATTTGGGAAATTAACCATGAATTGGGGTTCTCTTCCTACATTTATTCTCCAGACCAGGATGTTTCTCCAGACCAGGAAGAGAACATAGGTGGAGTTTTTGCTAAGTATAGTTTAACAAGTTTAACAATAGGCATTCCATAATGCAATTTTCAAGAAGTTAAGTTGATCCACCAACAAAAGCTTGATCTTAGCAAACATTCTCTTCTTACAGCAATTTCCCAGTATCTTTACATATCAATCAGTAACTTATCTGTCTTTGAGCCAGCAGCCTTGCTGTGTTACAATTCTTTATCTTACAACAGAGACTATAGCCTGGGGAATATTTCTTGTCCTTTGCAAGGTCAATATTTGAAACTGCAAGGCTTTGGAAAACCAGGCCCTGTGAAATACATTTGCTTTATGCATACTTCACACACAAGCCCGGCCTGTGGAGCCAGAGGCTGTACTTGCCCTTCTCTCAGGGCTGGAGCTACCTGCTGGGCACAGGGCACGGTGAGGCCACATTCCCCAACCCTTCTCTCAGCCAGATACGTCCCTGTCAGCGGGCTGTGAGCAGAGTGATGCGCGCACCTCCTAGGTCACACACTCACATGGAAAGGGCCCTCCCTCCCCTCTGCTTTCCTCCTTCCCACTGGCTGAAACACTGTCCCCAGCAGCAGACAAGGACATACCCCCAGAAAGGCCAGGCCCACTGACAGCTTCAGGAAGCAGAGCCTCCAAATCAATGTGAACTACTACATCCACAAGAAAACCAATTGTCTTGTCTTAAGTCAGCCTTATTCTGGGTCTCTTTCACCCCCAGCCAAACTTATGTCCAACTTGACCCAAAGACGGGCAGCCAGGCAGGGTCAGGTAATTTCAGAGAATCCAGAGAACACATGTGGGTGGCAGAGAAAGTTCAAGAACAATACGAGTTGCAATCTAATGATAAAATTGCTGCAAGGAGAGCAGAATGCAATTCCCTAGACACCATGATCGAATATTGCCCCAGAGAACCAAATGTCGGGGGCGGGGCGGATCTCACACTGGGCGTCCCAGCCCTGGGCTACTCCTGGCGATAATCCTGCTGCAGCCGTGTCCTGAGACAGGAAGCGACAGCCACAGGAACCCGGGAGCCACAGAGTGTACATGGGTGAGTCTGCTCTATGAGGCCGATTAGCAGCACTCAAAGAGCTGCGTGGGAATGGAAAATAGTGCTGAAGGACACTACAAGGAAACTGTCAGATATAAGGCAGGCCGAGAAGCCATCTCCTGGCACATGGAGGTTCTTAAGGTGAGACACATCCACACATTCCCACATCTGGAGAGCTGAGATGTCAGGTTGGGAAGGGCTCAGCCACCATGGCACTGACAAAGAAGCACATTCACTAGAAACTTGTGCAGGACAGAAGGTTCTCAGTTCCCGACATTTGTTAGCCTGAAAACAGTATAAAAGGCAGCAGGCCTATATTTTGGGGTACCGCTGGCCTGGAAGACTTCTCAGTCTGTGCAGACTGCTGGGAATAATGAACTTCAGGTACATTTCTATAAGGAACAAGCATGCACCAGGTCTAACCACGCTGACTATAACCTTGACCTCACATACATCCTTTCCCATCCTGTTTGCTGGCTCCATACTAAAAGAAGAAAGAAAGGAAGAGGAAGGAAGGAAGGTCACATCCAGCTGTTTAGGCTATGTGCTGCACAGCACCAGAGGTGCCATTCACACAGATTATAACATTGATGGCATTTCCTAGACTTGTGCACTGTAGAGGCCCTGACCTCAAGTGCATCCAAGTGGTCATTGTCACAGTGCAGACCCCAGGTCAGCAGAGGTGGTCCACCTGTTTCGATCTGATGAGAGTCCATGTGACCAGCCTGGAGTCGAGGCTGGATAGAGAAGGAAAAGAAGCCAAAGGGGCTACACGACCTGGAGGACAAAAGGAAGGCTACAGGGCCCAAGGGCCCCCAGGAGGTCCACGGACAGGGGTGCAAAGGTGTGGGAGAGCGGGAAGGCCTTTGCCATCTTCCTCAGCACTCATGTTTAGACTTAATTCTTTGCACACAAAATCCCTACTATATGGCCTTGGGTAAATTACATAATCTCTTCAGACTTGTTTGCTCTTCTATAAAATACCCACCTCCCAGGGCGGTTGTGAGGATTAAACAAGATAACCTGGGAAGATCCTGTGCCGGCACCTGGCATCTGCCTGGTGTCCTGCCCTCCCCACACCTGGGCTTCAGATTTCCGGAGCTTACCTGCAAAGCTGTTCTGAACAAACGCGGAACCAGTCTGAGCAGCTAGCAAAGATGCGCGCGTGGGGAAGAGGGTCCAAGAGCACAGGAGTGTGGAAGGCAGAGGAGGGGCCCCTCTGGTAGAGCTCGCCACCCTCCTGACATTTACAGACTCGGTAACTGACGTGGGAGCTCCCCCTCTCATCACCGCCTTCCTCCCTGGGATCTGACTTCTATCCCCACCACCCCACTGGGGCTGCACTCTCTAAGCCCATGTGGAACCACTTAAACTCTCCATCCTGTGGCTCGGCTCACAGAGCTTAATAAATCTCTGAAATTATGTCTCTCTTCTCTGGTAGACACCACCTTAATCAGGTGATCAAACTCAGCATCAGTTACAACAGGATCGATTGTTGTGGTGGTTACACAACGCTGTAGATACTAAACAACACAGAACTGTATACTTTAAATGGGTGAATTGCATGGAATTTGAGTTATTTCTCAATAAAGCTGTTAAAAAAAATCAATAAAATAAACAATAGTAAGAATGCCCCGATCTTATTTATGGGTTTCCTGATGTGATATCATCTGAAATGTACAGCCACTACAAGGAAACTGTCAGACAAATACAAAATGTGGAATACTCCATGTCATTTTTTTAAAAAGTAAGGCAGCCGTTCTAGGTTTAAAGAGACGTAACAACCACTCACAATGGATGCCCCTTGAATGAGCCTGGCAGTTTCCCTACAGTGGCCCTTAGCATTATTTTTTTTCTATTCTGCATACTTCCTGCAAACTGAAGGTGAGGTCTAAAGGCTTGCTTTGATTTAGGTTAAACATCTTTAACAAGAATACCTCCCAGGTCACGCTGCTTGTCATTCCTACAAATGTGTGAACTGCTACAGGGCAAGGACCATATCCCATCATCTGTGGGTCCCCAGAGCACAGAGCCCAGCACAGCGTAAGTGATCAGTAAGTTTCATGTAAATGAAAGACTGCGTGTGAATGAATGAATGGACAAAGGAGCGGATGAAAGACTGGACGGGCCTTCCAGCATGAGGCACTCATGCGCCTACGCCCTGCCCTGCACTGCCAGCTGAGTCTTCCAAGGCCAGCTCGGACAGTGTCACCCACCTGCGCCACACACACCAGTGGCCCTCACCACCAGTGATTTTGGCAGCCTGATCCCTCTGCCCAAACTCCACACGACCCAGTCACATCTGCCTATAGATGGTCCCCGACCTATCACGGTTTGCCTTAACATTTTTTCACTTCACGATAATGCGAAAGCCATACACATCAGCAGAAACCGTACTTCAAGTACCCACACGACCACTCTGCTTTTCACTTTCAGCACCTTATTCAATAAATTATGTGAGCTATGCAACACTTGATCATAAAGTAGTCCTTGAGTTAGATGATTCTGCCCAACTGTAGGCTAATGTGCGTGTTCTGAGTACATTTAAGACAGGCCAGGCCAAGCCATGATGTTCGGTAGGTTAGTATATTAAACGCACTTCGACTTAGTATTTCAGCTAAAGGACGGGTTTATCAGGAGCGAGCCCGTCGTGAGTCGAGCAGCATGTGCGCTTGCTTTCCCGGAACAAACCCTCAGCCTCAGCCGACTCTCCCACCCACTGTCTCATTTCTCAGAGCGATTTTCAAAAGCCAGTTCATTGGAGCTGGCTGCTGAGCTCAGCTGGGTAGGGCATGGTGCTGGTAACACCAAGGTCCAGGGTTCAATCCCTGTACTGACCAGCTGCCAAAAGTAAAGAAAAACAAAAGCCATTTCATAAAAAACCTTTCAGATTCCAACAAACAAACAGAACACTCCCTCATCCCCCATGCCTCAAACCACTTTGGTTGTGAATTTTTTTTTTTTTAAGTTTTTATCTTAGCAGCTAAGAACAGAATTCTTTTTTTAAACATCTATGTTTTTGGAAAATATGTTAATAAGCTTGGTTACTTGGCTTTCCAAAAATTTCAAACCTACAATCATAAACATAATGTACCATATCAAACTCCTACGACAGACTTGCATTTCTTTCCAAGAAAACCATCCTAGGCATTTAAATTCCTTTCCCAAATCTCGTCAAGTTTTAACGTGAAGACTCCATAAGTCAATTTATTCTAAAAATCTCAATGCTGATTATAAAACTAATCAAATTCTTTACACATTTGAAATGACACAAATCTATTATTATTCAACTTTTTACATATTTCAGAATAAGTCACCAGACAAATATCAAATTCTCTTAAGTGTTTCAAATTAATATCACAAGTGTAATATGCCATATTCTCTAACAGGACATTCCCCTAAATATCTCAAATGCATCAAGAAACAAGTAATAGGCCAATTTCATCAAGAGGCAGAATAGATGGTCCCCAGCATCACCGTCCCCCATAAATGGCCAATTTACAACAATTAAAAAGCAAAGACCACCTACCTGGGACCTCCAGAGCTCAGGAAAGAGGAGGAGAAACCCCAGAGTTGTGAAGGCCGAGAAGCTGCAGCGAGAGGAAGAATAATCCGCTCTATCCGTTTCAAGCCTGGCTGTGTCAGGGCCAGCCCTGCGAGAGGCCAGAAGGGGCTGCGGCACACAGAGCAAAAGCTGGCAAAAGCTGCACCTGAGCCCTTTGTATGAAGTGGCCTGGAGTCTGCAGGGGCGAAGATGGCCTTGGAGTGCACCACACCAGCTCCCAGGCCAGTGAGACCACTGGCAGGGCACCCGTGGACAGAGGAGGTAGAGCCACAGCCAACAGAAGAAAGAAACCACCCAGAGGCCAGTGTGTCATCACAAGGGACCTGTGCACGGTGTACCCCATGGGAAGCATTTGGAGTGCAGGAGGGAGGCTGGCCACCAGGAGAACACTGGGGCACAGTGTGGGCCGCTGATCTGCCTTCCAATCAGCACCAGACCACTTAGGAGAGACTGTCAGGGCAACAGAACTGCAGGGGGCACAGTTTGCTGGGAAGACTCAGTCCCAGGCCAGAATTTCCACAGCCCAGGGGTATCTCACAAGACCTAGAAGTGATTAAAAGACCAACAATTAAAACCTAAGTGGCACAAAAAGCCTTCTCCAGAGAATCAGCAGCAAAGCAGCAATTTAGCACATCCCCAGAGCTCAAGTGCTAGTCCTCACAGGCAGTTCCACCAATTTTGGAATTAACCAAAACCACAGACCAGAGACAAAGCTCTGATATTAACGAGTGAAAGTCTAATGCCAGCAAAGAACACCTAGAAAACCTAGAAGAGGTAGCAGTTGCCTCAAATGCACTGGCATCAACATAAATACTCAAAGATCGAGAAAGAGCAGAGAAATATGACACCACCAAGTGAAGCACCAGCAAGGGACCCAGAGGAGCAGCAGGTTTATGAAATGTCTGACACAGAGTTCAGAATAACCCTCTTAAGGATGTTCAGGGAGTCACAAGAAAAAACAGATTGAGAATTACACAATATCTGGAAAACAATCTAGGAGCAGATGAGAAACTTGACAAAGGAATCAAATCAATTTAAAAAAATAGAAATTCTAGAAGTAAAGAATACATTATCTGAACTGAAAAACCCCATAGAAAGCTCCAAAAGCAGACAATCAAACAGAGAAAAGAATTAGTAAGCTCAAAGATAAAACATATGAAATTATCAAATCGGAGAAGCAAAAAGAATAAGAAAAAATGAAACATAAATACAGCAAATATGAGACTCCCTCAAGCAAAATAACCTCTGCATAACTGGCATACCCAAAGGAGAAAAGGCGCTGGCTGGTTGTCTCAGTTGGTTAGAGCATGGCCTTGTAACACCAAGGGCCAAGGGTTTGGTTCCCTGTGCTGGCCAGCCATCAAAAAAAAAAAAAAAAAAAGGAGAGGAAAAAGGAAGAGACAAAGAAAGCATGTTCAAGAAAATAATGGCTAAAAATTTCCCAAGTATGGGGCCGGCCCGGTGGCGCACTGGATAGTGCGCCGCTTGGGAAGCGCGGCAGCGC